>NC_059279.1:2335000-2342500 GCF_017591435.1 Portunus trituberculatus | reverse complement strand
CGTCCCCAGTCCTCCAGGCGGCGCAGCGTAGCATTGAGGCGGGCCGTCACCTCTTGTTCTTCTCCCGGTGAGAAGGGAAGCGACAGGGTGACGTCATCGGCGTATGCGCGGGCGTTAGGAACAAGGTTAAGCAGGTCATTAATAAATACGTTCCAAAGTAGCGGGCCCAGGACACTACCTTGAGGAACACCTGCTCCTGTTGCCGCTGGAGAAGAGTGCTGCCCGTTGTGAACTACCCGCATCTCCCGCTCATGCAGGTAGTCGCGCAGCAACACACACACACACACACACACACACACACACACACACACACACACACACACACACACACACACACACACACACACACACACACACACACACACACACACTCTCTCTCTCTCTCTCTCTCTCTCTCTCTCTCTCTCTCTCTCTCTCTCTCTCTCTCTCTCTCTCTCTCTCTCTGACTTACATAAACTTTTAATATTTTTCCCACACGTGTTGTCATTTGTTACACTGTAGTTTGCTTCTCTCTCTCTCTCTCTCTCTCTCTCTCTCTCTCTCTCTCTCTCTCTCTCTCTCTCTCTCTCTCTCTCTCTCTCTCTCTCTCTCTCTCTCTCTCTCTCTCTCTCTCTCTCTCTCTCTCTCTCTCTCTCTCTCTCTCTCTCTCTCTCTCTCTCTCTCTCTCATTCCACCTCCTTCTTTCCCTCTCCCTCCCTCTCATTCCTCCCTCCTTCCCTTCCTCTCTTTCCCCCTCACTTTCTCTTCCTCCTTCTCATTCCTTCCTCCTTCCCTTCCTTTTCCATCTTCACATAATAGAAAGTCAACAAAAAGAAAGAAAAATGAAGCCATAAGGGAAACAATGTAGAGTGAGTGAGTGAGTGAGTGAGTGTATCCTACAGTGAGTAACAAGCGTATCCTTTCGTGTCTTTACAGAGCTGAGGTGAATGTTCCGCGAGTCTCCATCCTGCAGAGCGGTGAGTGTGAATGGCTCCTGTACTCATTGCCTCAAGCTGACCTGTAACCCTTTGACTGCCTCGCCTGTGTGCATTGAAGGGAGGTTCCACTCACACAGCTTCTCTAAACAGGGCGGAATCAAAAGCTCCCCTCACATCGCCGCAGTGTTGCATCCTCGTGCTTTTCTCCACTCTGGCCTCGTCACCTCTGTGGGAATTAATTAATTTTTTTTTCATTGCTATTTTTGGTTTTCCTTGCTGGCGTCCGTCCTTGTGTAAAAGATAATAAGTCAGAAAAGAGAAAAATAGAGTGTTGTTCCGTTAATTTTTGTTGTTCTACGCCAGTGTTGTTATGGAAAATAAAGTGATGTCCTTACTATACACGTAAGAAAAGAGAGAAAAATTGTGTTGTTCCGTTCTTCTTGTCCTACGCCAGTGTTCTTATGTAAATTAAAATAAATGAAAAAGCCTGGACATGTTGACAGTAAGAGTGACTG
This sequence comes from Portunus trituberculatus, assembly GCF_017591435.1. NCBI lineage: Eukaryota > Metazoa > Arthropoda > Malacostraca > Decapoda > Portunidae > Portunus > Portunus trituberculatus. The sequence goes on along the minus strand of NC_059279.1, from coordinate 2,341,068 downwards.
AATAGGGAAGATGTTTTGTATAGTTTTTTTATTTATTTATTCATTAATTAGTGTATAAATGAAAGAATGACTCTGGCCGAGAACAACAAAAGACTTCCAAACACAACAACAACTAGAAATGAATGTATAAACAAATAAATAAGTAGTTAAACATATAGATGACTAAATAGATTAAAACAAAATAATAAATGAATAAATTGAAGTCAGGAAGGCCAGTGAAGATGACAGTTCCGTTTTAGTGCAGTTAAATTAGGAAGGGAAGCAAGGAACTATCAGCCGTCAGCCAAAAGCCACCAGCCATCAATGAGCAGCCATTAAGCCTACACGTGGCAGTCCTTAACCTCTTCAGTACTGGGATATATTTTTACCATGAGTTTTGAGTGTGATTAGATTATTTTATTTACATTAGAAAGGATCTATGGAGCCACAGTCTTCACTATTCTAATCACTCGCATAAGTTTCTGAAGCTGTAGAGAAGCACCAGACAGTAAGCAGAATGAATATGAAAACGCAGTACTGAGATTACCATGAATTTTGACGATTTTATTTACATTAGAAAGGGTCTATGGAGGTCAGGAGATTAATGGCCACAGTCTTCACTATTCTAATCACTCACATATGTTTCTGAAGCTGTAGAGAAGCACCAGACAGTAAGCAGAATGAATATGAAAACGCAGTACTGAGATATTTTTTTTACCATGAATTTTGACGATTTTATTTACATTAGAAAGGGTCTATGGAGGTCAGGAGATTAATGGCCACAGTCTTCACTATTCTAATCACCCACATAAGTTTCTGAAGCTGTAGAGAATCACCAGAATGAATATGGAAACGCGTCCTAGTATTGAAGGGGTTAAAAGTCTACACGTGGCAATTCTTGTCTAAATGAAGCGTTGAGTGTCATGCCGGCAGCTGTCAAAGGGTTAAGTTCATCTTGAGCGTACCAATAAAGTCATGCGTTTATATTTCCGCGTTACTCTTCGTTATATTGGTGGATTTTTGCGTATATTTTTCGTTATTCGTTATACTGATGGTGTTCATTTAGCGTTACTAGTATTTTTCATTCACCATACATGCTTTTATTAATCGAGTCGTGTATTTGTATTTTCGTGTTACTCTTCGTTGTATTGGTGGGTTTTTGTGCATGTTTTTCGTTATTCGTTATACCAGTGGTCTTCATTTAGTGTTTACGAGTGTCTCTGTTCACTGTGCGATGAATTCTTTGACGAGTTTTGAGTTCATTCCGAAGCACATGTCTCTTATTCACGTTTTGGTTTGTTCACTCACTCACTCACTCGCTCATCGCACAAACCAGAATATGTACCGGAAACCTCGCAATTTACCCACAATCCTCTTACTTAGCATCAGAATCTAAGCCAAGGGTCGTGGGGAGCGTGAGGGGAAGCCTTGATGGGAGTTGTGAGTGAAGGGGCGAGGGGAGACGAGGGGAAGCGAGGGGAGGCGGAAGGGCGAGGTCGAGAGTGGGTGTGTGGGGAGAAAACATGATGGGATTTGATGTTTGTGTGTCAGGGAGTGAGGGGAAGTGAGGAAGGGGAGATGAGGGGGTGAATGTGATGATGTCCAAGGCTGTAGTGGGGTGGGAAAGGATGCAGACACACACACACACACACACACACACACACACACACATGCGTTCAAGGTTGTCTTAATTCTTAGTGGGTTGGTGTCAACTATTGTTAATGAGTGATAAACAATGTGTGTGTGTGTGTGTGTGTGTGTGTGTGTGTGTGTGTGTTTATGTAATCTCCTGGTTTCTTTGACATGGAATTAGCACAGGGTTTTCTAAGAACAACAACAATAATAACAATGATGATAGTAATAATAATAATAATAATAATAATAATAATAGTAGTCATGATAATAATAATAGTCTCTCTCTCTCTCTCTCTCTCTCTCTCTCTCTCTCTCTCTCTCTCTCTCTCTCTCTCTCTCTCTCTCTCTCTCTCTCTCTCTCTCTCAAGCAAATTAATTACCCTCTCAGGTGTCAGCGTTACCTTAATGGGCCAACAGCAGGATGGATTACACCCGCTCAAGTGTACCATTCATCTTCCGCCGCCACCACAACAATATACAATAGGGAGGGGACTTGCTGTTGTTGTTGCTGTTGTGGTGGTGGTGGTGGTGGTGGGGGTGGTGGTATTTTGGGATGGAAGTAAGTCACGGTCAAGAGAGAGAGAGAGAGAGAGAGAGAGAGAGAGAGAGAGAGAGAGAGAGAGAGAGAGGGGGGGGGGGTCACGAAAGGAAACACAGTCTCACGCCATTGGAGTTTATTTCACCACGTGTGTACATAAATATATCAGTCTCTCTCTCTCTCTCTCTCTCTCTCTCTCTCTCTCTCTCTCTCTCTCGTACATTTGTGAAGGAGACGCGGTAGGAGAACTTAAAGTAAGTAGTAGTAGAAGTAGTAGTAGTAGTAGTAGTAGTAGTAGTAGTAGTAGTAGTAGTAGTAGTAGTAGTAGTAGTAGTAGTAGTAGTAGTAGTAGTAGTCGTCGTGGTAATAGTAGGAATGATATTTTTTCTTCAGTATTTTTTGAGAAGACTAGCGTTTTCTATTTTTGTTATCACTATTTTTGTTTATCCAGGAAAGGAAGGGTGAGAATTGCTGTCCTTTTAAAATAACTTCGCAATTCTCTTTTATATATCTTTTTTTTGGCGCAACATCCGGATTTTTTCTTTGTTATTTTTGTAAAGTCTTGTGTTTTCTGTTCCTGTTGTCACTATTTTGTTTGTCCACGAAAGGAAGGGTGAAGAAGTGCTATCCTTTAAAATCACCTCGCAATAATCTTTTTTTTATCAATTTTTTTTTAAAGACTGACTTGTTTTCTATCACTATTTTCGTAAAGATTTGCATTTTCTGTTCCTTGTATCACCATCTTTATAAGGAATGGCGCTTTTGTTCTTTTTACCACTTTTTTTTTTATCCACGAGAGGAAAGATAAATACCATTCTTTCAAATCATCTTTTATCTAATTTTGTGATGGGAGTTGAATTTTCCCCATTACTATCTTCACTTATCCAGGAAGAGAAGATAGGAAGTGGTGAAGCTTAAAACGACCTTGAATACATTTGTTTTGATTCCCAGTTTTCCAGCCTCACCTTTGGCTGGAGGTGATGGCGGAGCAGTCAAGGTCACGAGTGTGTTTACCTGCCGCGCCCACCTCTTGTGTTGCTGCCTCAGTCACCCCACCCCACCGTCCCAGTCCCGCCCAGTCCCACATCCCCCAGTCCTCAGCCTTCTGATCTGCCAACACTCTTACAAAACCCGCAGTGGAGTTGTCAGTGTATCAGAGGACTTAGGATTGGAAAGGGTAAAGAAGGCGAGGCTGAGTGTGGCAAGCTATGTGACTTGTGAGCGTGACTGTTATGGAACGGTCTTATTTTTTGGATTTGTTTTTACTGTAATGCAATGTAATGGTGAAAATATTGCGTAATTTGAACTTAAACTTTCTTTTTTTATGTATTTTGATGTATGTATAGTTTTTTTTTCTGTACTTATGTCTGTCTGTATGTAAATGTATGTACGTATGTATGTATTGGCCTGAAAATTACACTGAACTTGTTAAAGGATCACGTCCACGGTCCAAGTGTAGGTTGGGTTTCCATGGTCCGAGTGTAGGTTGGACTTCCTCACTTGGGGCAAGGGTTTCCTAGCGGGTGGGGTTTGAGATAGGAAGTACCCCGAAAAATATCCCCTTTATCCCTGAAATTCTCGTGAAAAGACCACATGGAATAAAAAAAAAGAAAAAGGAAATCCAAAGAACACAGATTCACAAATTACAAAACCACACCACAACCCACAATCCTTCACTGACAGCAACAAATAGACACTAACAATTAAACTTTTTTTTTTGCTACATCTTAACAAAGAAATAACGTGACACTGTGATCACGGAGACACGTACACTCACGTACACTCACGCCTCTTGCCACATCTTAATTCACCCTTCACTAGTCTCTCCCTTACACTACGATAAATACTCTTATGGTAGGTCATGGTAAGCCTAAACCTCTCTGCCAACGAGAAAAAAGAGAGAGAGAGAAAAAAAGCTAAAGATAATTACATCCATCTGTAAGCTCTTAAAATAGGTCAGGGTCGGGAGCCAAATATCGCTACATGGTGATTATTTCCAGTGTGTTCAGCTTTTCTTTTCATTTCTCTTTAGTCTTGAGTTTTTTTCAGCCATTCGTCCTAACCCAAGATATTCCGAGAAGAGGCGAAACATGGAAGAATGATAAGGAATATGAGAACACTGGATAGAGGGAAGAAATTGAGAACCACACACCATAACATATTGAAAGTAAGAGAAATAGGTTGTGGACTTGTGACTAGCATAAACAAAAGTCTTTAGAACCAAACCACACAATAGAACCACGAACCATTTAGTCTGTGGTTCGTGAAGATTGAAACACATTGAAAGTAAGAGAAATAGGTTGTGGACTTGTGACTAGTATAAACAAAAGCCTTTAGAACCAAACCACACATAGAACCACGAACCATTTAGTAGATTACGTCATTAGTGTCCACGTGGTTCATAAAAATCTAGACAGTGGAAGTAAGGGAAATATGTTTTGACTTGTGACTAGCATAAACAGGCCTGTAGAACCAAATCACACATAGAACCACAAACCATTCAGTAGATTATGCCATTATAGTGTCCACGTGGTTCATAAAGATTTAAGTAGTGGAAGTAAGAGAAACAGGCTGTGACTTGTAACTAGTATAAACAAAGGCCTATAGAACCAAACCACACTTATAGAACCACGAACCACTTAGTATTAGTCTCCATGTGGTTCTTATAGATTTAAACATAGTGGAAGTAAGTGTAGCAGATAGTGACTTTTGACTAGCATAAACAAAGACCTATAGAACCAAACTACAATATAGAACCACGAGCCACGTATTAGATTACCTCATTAATGTCCATGTGGTTCATAAAGATTTAAAGATATAAGAAGTAAGAGAAACAGTTTGTGACTTGTGACTAGCATAAACAAAGGCCTCTAGAAACAAACCACATTTATAAAACCACGAACCACTTATTAGATCACTTCATTAATCGTTCACAAAGGTTTAAATACAGTGAAAGTAAATGTAACAGACTGTGAATAGTGATTAACATAGACAAAGACACAGCCACACCATTCAGACCACATAACCACGAGGTACGTATTACTCCAGCGCGTTATGTCAGAGGTGCATTTGATTTATGGCTTCGGTAGGTTATTAGTGTTAAAGCTTCCATTCTTAAACTTTTTGTTCTCTCATTATAATGACCGTATTTCTAAAGACTCATTTGTCTATTCTTTGATACTACGCGCTGTCTTAGTAGTTGGTGTGGTTTTAAGAGCGATTCTATAACGACAGTGACAATTAACAAGGACTCTGCATTAGTTGTAGGGATAAAAAATGTTCACGAGATCATGACTAGACATCTCTGTGGCCTTCGAAGTAGTAATGATAGGAGAACAAAGCGTTTTAGGAATGTAGACCACTTTTCTAAGGCCTCAGAGAACATTAATCGAGTCCCGGTGTGTGTGTGTGTGTGTGTGTGTGTGTGTGTGTGTGTGTGTGTGTGTGTGTGTGTGTGTCTCCCTTGTGGGTTGTGGAACTCTGAAATTCCCTACGTGCTTTTGTATTTCCACCTTCCTATAACTTGATTTCATTTAAGAGGGAGGTTTCAAGACATTTATCCCCCCTTTTTTTTTTCTTTTCTATTTTCTTTGTTTTTTGTTTTGTTTTTTTGGCTAACTCGAATCTGCAAGGGGACTGGCAACTAAGTGGGCCTATATTTTCTTTTTTTTTTCTTTTTTGTTTTATTTTGCCCTTGACCTGCTTACCTCTTACATAAAATCCCTACATAAGTTTCTGAAGTTCTATAAAATCGCCAAATAGTTAGTACAATGAATATGGAAATGAGTCATGATACTGAACGGGTTAACCTCACTATCATGACACGTTCTCACATTCATTCTGCTTACTATATGGTGATTTTGTACAGCCTCAGAAATTTATGTTGGGGGATTAAAAATAGTGAAAACTGGCCATT
>NC_059279.1:2325000-2332500 GCF_017591435.1 Portunus trituberculatus | reverse complement strand
ACACTTCGCTCTCTCACCAGTACTGTCTATGAAAGGCCACAGAGAGCGACAGCCGGGTTCTCAAGAGCTTTTCGCCAGTTAAGAGTATAGAAATCTTGTTTATCTGGCTCTAGAATCACAGGAACACGTGTAAAAAGCAATGTAGCTTCAACTAGAGCCTTTTGAGAAGTGTTTTAGAATACGGTTCAGTCAGTCAGTCAATCCAATTCATCATAAGGCGAGGAAAAAAATACAAGTAATAATTTTTTAGTGTTTTCTTTATGTATTTCTCATCAACATATCCAAAAAGGTGTAGTAGTAGTAACAGTAGTAGTTGTAGTAGATGTAGTAGTAGTAGTAGTAGTAGTAGTAGTAGTAGTAGTAGTAGTAGTAGTAGTAGTAGTAGTAGTAGTAGTAGTATATCTTTTGTGATTTCTAAACCCCCGCGGGAGCTTAACCTTATCAGTGGGATTTGGTAATAAAAAATAGAAGTGTATATTCCTGATTGAGCCAGTCGCTTCATTCAGTCCCTTTATCGCCCTCCTTCCCAGTTAACCTATTAGTTCATATCTACAGAGTTTATAGTCACACACACACACACACACACACACACACACACACACACACACACACGGGTCTTTGGTTCATACACGCCAGGTCTTTCTCTCTTCCTTCTTCATTTCACTCAAATCTTTCTTTCTTACACATTTTTTCCTTTCTAATATTCACGTTTTTTCTTGTCTATACAGACTGATATTTTCTCTTTCTCTTTGAACCTCCCTTTTATCACTAACACTCCCTTGCCACACAAACACACACACACACACACACACACACACACACACACACACACACACACACACACAAGGCAGCGAAGTGCACACTAAATACATGGTCTACACTTACGTACAGTCTGTGTGTGAATACCCAGAAAGTGGCGTTATTTTTTAGGCTACAAAGCATCACAGTTACTTTTCACTATATTGTGCATCATAATATACGTATCGTTAAAGAATACTTACAAGGGAAATGATAAAAAGGGGAGATAAAGTGTTTGCAGCAGTGATAGGTGTGGTAGTAATGGTGGGGGGAATCATATTTTTTTTACAGCTTTTTTCTTCGATCCTTTCCATTTTTATTTCTGTCCTATCGCTGCCACCATTTTTGTTTTAAATCATCAACATCATCAGTCATTGTGAACATCTTTATCTATCATTCCTCACATGAAATGAACATGAAACGGGACGAAATCATACAATACATGAGTATGTTTGGAATAAGAGCGAAATATGCCTAGAACAAAAACAACAACAAAAAAAGAAAACAGGTGCATGTGTATGTATACCATATCATACATACACAGAAGCCCATGTACAGAAGCTGACATGCCGAGAAATGAAAAAGTTTGCGCGAGATTTCTTGCTTGGTTCGGCTCTCCGGGAGGCTGCGGTGGGGTGATGGGGTGATGGGAGGTGATGGGGGGGTCGGGGTGACTGTCTGCCCCTTCTACCCATTATAGTGAAGGATGTGAGGCAGATATCCCTGGCAGGATCACAGAAAGATCCCACATTCCCTCCTCACTGAAGCATCTCGTGTAGTAGTGAGTAACCCGTCTGAACGCTGCTCGAAGCTTCACAGTCGCAGCTTCGAGGCTTCACTGCTTTACTCACCGCTCTCACTCGCACGACACTTGCACAGCGGTCATGACGTGTTTGTTTCATGTCGGTGAGGTGAACACTAGTAACAAAATGACTTCAGGTTCTCTATACTGGTGAGGTTACTGGTGGTGGTGCTCCGTGAGTCACCAAGGGCACGGATCACGCCTTCTTGCAGCGTGACCAGCGTGACCCTTGCACCGTCCAAGGGCATCACATGGCACATGGAGACAAGTGAGCATCATCATAAGAGTACAAGCTAAGAGAAGCAGAGCCGTGGTGTGATATTTTTGGCTCTTTTTTTCTGTATATAGATGCTCTTGTGTACAATTCCCGCCAAAAGTTAAGTCATGGATCTCAAAAAACTTTCAATGTTTCTTTTTTATTTGATTCACTTTAATTCTGTTTCGAACATATTTTTCAATCCTACATCTCTTGTTTGATATCAGATAGTGTCATGAAGACTAGCTGGTTTGCTGCTCATTCTTCATTTGTTTTCTTTTATGTACCTTGAAGAAATCCGTGAACTCACTTATGACCGGCGCTGTACAATAAATGGCGTGTATACGAGTAACTTCCATGCATTTGATTATTCTTGAGACACTGAAAGACGGCAAACACTTCCCCTTCAAGCAATGTTCCGCACCGGCGTTCCTCAGGGGAGGCGTGTCATCACCCACACCTCGCCGCTCACTGGCCTCCTCCTAGCCTTCATCTTTGGTTTCATACACTGCTACCACTGCTGCTGCTGCTGCTGCTGCTGCTACTTTCGGCCTCCTCTCAGATGCCGTATAAACTGTCCTCCTCAATCTTGTGCCTGGAGCATGGCTTACACTTGCAGCACAGTAAGCAGGGCCCCACGAACAAAAGGAGAGGGGAGGCCACCACCAGCAACAGACCGAACCCTGCGAAGATGCCGATGACCTGGGCGCGGTGCCACAAGACGGACGCTCGGCTGTGGCCCAGCTTGTTCTTGCATGGCCCCTTGTCGTAGTGGCGCAACAGAAAGTCGTCCTGGTGGGGAGAAGAAAGAGAACATGTAGTCGTGGATTGGGTGAATAAGGACCAGGTTTAAAGCTCATCACGTTCCCTGAAACCCACAAGTTCCTCTCAGGTAATTTGGAATGGTAAAAGATCGTGTAGTGAGTGCATAGGAATAAAGAAGCAAAGGGATAATGTGTTCCTGAATTCCCATTAGTGAAATGAGGTACGCATTTGTTTTCGTTCGTGACTCAGTAGAATGGTGCATGAATGTAGAATTGCAAGAATATGAGAGCCTGGCTTGACTTGATGATGAGAAGATCAGAAGATTCATTTGTTTGTATTGCTTAGTAAAGATTACTGAGGAGGAATGAAGTTGAGTGGAATTAAATGAAAAATAACTAGGAAATAATAACAAATAAATTCGTACTAGTTTTTTAAAGTAGAGCAGATTATTGATGGTGACAGTGTGAACAAAGCCTGGAGCAAACAGTTCTGTCACATGACGAGCAGAAGCTTGTTGATGGTGACTGAGTGTAAATAATGACGCGAGCAAACACGGTAGTCACGTGTCACGAGAGGCAACGATCACATGGTCAGGAGTGTGGAGTGAAGCGACACAGAGGCGAGACATTGTGAAGACGATTTAGTTACAAGTAAACATTAAGCTTCACTCAAGGATAACATGTAGACTGCTCGTGGATTGAGGGCAGGATGAAGGTTAAGGAAGTAGAGGAGACAGTTAGTTATCTTGAGTACCTTTTAACTGCTGTGGCCGCTTCTCAAGTTTGATAAAAGGACTGGGACAGGATGAGAGAGTTAGATTCCGAAATTCACTGATAGCATAAGTGACTGAGTGGTGGAAGCCTGCCAGTGTCTAGCTTATGGAGACGTGAGTGACATGAGTACCAAATGTCATAAGTACTGCCAGGAGCAACAAGGGTGAAGGCGACCGTATAGGTGTGTCAGTACTCACATCGAGGGAGGTTAAGCAGTACCAGCAGAACACGTGCTTGCACCGCTTGCACAACATCTGGGCACAGCCTGCGTCGCGCTCAATGAGGACCTTACACGACGGGCACCGCTTTATGGTGTCGTCAATGGGCACTGCCTGCAACACAGAGGGAGAAAAGTCTTTAGTATTTGTATTGAGGTGTGTTCTTCATAATTGAGACCAAGGTGTTTTGCTGCTGTGAATTCGACTGGCTCACCAGTGATCAATTCTTCGCACGTGTGACTGCTGTGAAGTATTTAATTATTTTTTATTTTTGCCTGAGTGTTGATATAATGTGTGGTTGAGTTTTCCGGCATGGCGGCGTCCCCGTGACCCACTTGCAACCCCGCACTAAGAGGGCCACTCAAAGCCACTTGACTCCAGTAACAAGCTCACTCAGACTCATGTCAAGAGATAAAATTGATCACGGTCACAGTGGAGTAGACCTTTCATGCCTGAAAACCCCCATCAGCAGCCGTCACTCACCCCACTCACCAGAGCTTCTGCAGTGTCCGCGTGGCAGGCCTGGCTGGGGTGCCATGGCTCGCAGCAGGCGGCGCAGAACACTGTGGTGCAGGTGGGGCAGGTGGTGCACTGGGGACCCTCCAACTTGGACATGGGTAGGTTGACCACAGTCTCGCAGCCAGCCGTGGGGCACCATACCCTCACGGGGTCCAGAACCACCTCTGAGGGAACGAGACACAGTCAGTGGTTGCTGTCCTCGCCACGGGTCACCAGGCAGTGTGGGCCACGCACTCACTCAACAGGCACTACCTCTCCAGATCATGACACACACATGCACTGCCATCAAGGACACCCACCTGTGTTTTTGCGGAACTTGAGGTGTAGCTGATACAGTTTGCTGGCCACCAGGGTCTCCATCTCCTCCAGGGTCAGTTCGCCGCTGCAGTCACAGTTGGCGTCCGGGCACTTGATCGTGTAGTCTCCCTCACGGATCTTGAGCGTAGCGTACACGGCCATGCACTGCGGGGACAAACACATGTGTACTGCAACTCACCGCCGCCACATAACACATGCTTAATAGTTCTTACTGAGGCTATGTGTCATGACATATATACGTATGTGGATGCATATAGTGACATGATTGCTTGGTGAATGTTAGCAGAAGGTGTAATCAAGGCAGAGTGCTGGGGCTGAGGAAGGAAGGCAAGGCAGTACTTACATATTTGCAGAATCGGCACATGCATTGCTGCAGCTGATACATTTCCCCGATGGGCACGTCAGACAGGCACAGCTTGCAGAACACCGTGTCCTGCGCCATGCCCGCCGCGTAGCTCCTAGAGGTGAAGGAAGCCGTGGAGGTGCAGCGGGAACACACGCCGCCCTCACCGTCGTGCTCCGGCTGCGTGAACTGCATACTGGGATCCTTCCGAATCCGCCGCAGGTCAGACATGGCGGAGGGCGACTTGGGGATGGTTAGCTTGGTGGTATTGAACACCGCAGACTTGGAGGACGTCATGCGTCTCAGGATGTTGAATTTGCTGGTCTTGGGCTCCTTGACCAGCTTGGTTTGAGGCGCGGTGCCCGTGGTGGAGGACAGTGCCAACACCGTGTGGGACTTCCGGATGAGAGGCTCAGGGGAGGTGGCCTCGTCATAGTTGGCAAGGCTCCTCAGCGACCCTTGGCGGGAGGCTTTCTTCTCCTTGCGGGAGCCTTGGCCCGTCCTGAAGAGTGACTTCATGCGCGGCATGATGAGTTGTGACTGGGTCTTGTTGAGGCGGCGAGACGGATTGAAGAGTTTGATGGCTGTGGGGGAAGTGAGCGCCCTGTTGAAGGACACAGTGGGCACCAGGGGGCGGGAAGGGAAGGGGCGGGACTGGTGAGTGGTGGAAGGGGGCTGGGTGCCGGTGGGGGAGGGCCTCAGGGCTGTGGTAGCTTGGTGGGTGGGGGCGGGCGCCACCTGCTGGCCAAAGAGAGACTGGGACTTGGCGGGGGCGGGGGCGGGGGCAGCGGCAGGAGCGGCGTCAGGCGCGGGTGCCGGGTTACAGGCGCCGTACGGGCGAGCCGGGGTGGCCCTGGTGAGGAGGGTGGCCCAGCGGGACTCTTGACTCTGGTCCGGTGGGAAGGAGTTGCGGTTGTTGAGTTTGGAAGGGTGTGAGGAGCGGCGCGGCAAGGGTGGGTGGATGGGCGACTGTGACGTGGGGGTCTGAGGACACTGTAGCAGCAGTGGGATGGCACTCATGATGCCTGGCACACGGTGGTCCTCACGGGCCCCTGAAAAACACACAAGGACACACATCAGCACCATTACACACACACACACACACACGGATGTAAACAAAACACAGCTGGTGGCGGCAAGTTGGATCCTGTTTGTTTCCCTTGAGCCCCGAGAGTTCACTGGTTGCACAACGCATCAAGAACAACAAACTATTACATTTAACTAAACGCTTTACTGTTATACTGAACCTTTGCGCATACTCCTACACAATCCCACACCTTCCAACGCAACACAGCACATCGTAACACATCACAGCATAACACAGCACATCACAGCATAACAACACAGCAAGCCTACCATCGCGGATGCTTCACACACGCGCAGCACCAACAACAGCGAACAAGAGGCGGGACACGACGCTCCTTGGTGTTTGCGGGAAGCAGATCACAGAATCACTAAGCACAACTGTGAGCGCGTGAGGATTTTAATGACTGAGGTGGTGACGTGGTAGCCAGCCCCCGTCACTCCCCTCCCACCTCTCCCTTCCTCCACACCACTACCCGCCACACGCCTAGACAGCATTGTGGAGAGGGCCTGAGAGCTGCCCCCTTCTCGACAAACGCCCCACTTCCCCAAACCCGCTACCTTGTTCCTCTTCGCAACCTGTGCCTCGCCTTGCCTGACCGGACCATTCACGTGTTACTTGCTCTTCCCAGCAACCCTCAGTGTCCTCGTGGCTCGCTTGTTTGTTATTGTTAGCATTATTATTATTATTGTTGTTGTTGTTGTTGTTGTTGTTGTTGTTGTTGCAATTACTGCTACTGCTACTTCTTCTACTGCTACTGCTACTGCTACTGCTACTGCTGCTGCTGCTGCTACTACTACTACTACTATGAGGGAGATGCTGACATAGGAGAGGTGAAAGGTCAAAGCGTAGGCCAAACAAGGTCGTGAGAAGACGCCTTGAAGGAGGAGCAGGAGGAGCAGGGGAAGGAGGAATATGTTGCTAGATACAGGGATGCTATAACAACGGGGTCATATGTTGCTGGGGGAAGAGGAGGAGGAGGAGGAGGTCCCAAGAAGACTATAATCAGGAGGAGGTGACAGCAATCTAGAAGTAACTTTGGAGGTAGTTTGCAGAAGTTAACACTGTCCTCTTCCTCCTCTTCCTCCTCCTCTATGACAAAAAAGAGAGAAAAAAAAAGCCAGTTTGACCAGAAATCGTGAAGAAGAAACTGCCACATTTTTTAATATCAATTTTTATTTTTCTGAGGTTGAGTTGAGTGACCTCTTATAGACTCCTGTGGGTTCCGGAGTGGCTGGTGGAGGATCTGGTTCTGTGGTGGAAGGGTGTTGGTGTCCGGTGGTCCAGTCAAGCCAGTCCTGAATCCCTCATTAGATTCTCTTTGCTGGATTTCTTTGGATTTTTTTATAGGATTGAGTTTTAAGCGTGGTGTTCGAGATTTCATGTGGTTTTTGTTTAGTTTCCTGCTCTCTCTCTCTCTCTCTCTCTCTCTCTCTCTCTCTCTCTCTCTCTCTCTCTCTCTCTCTCTCTCTCTCTCTCTCTCTCTCTCTCTCGCAGCAGCAGCCACGTGCCGCAGGGCTGACGGCTTCTAGGTCACGACTGAGGACATCAAACTAAGAATGCTGTCTTCTGTGTTGCCTCGATACGTTTAAAAAATGTTCGTCAGTTGCTGTCTTTGTTTTAA
>NC_059279.1:2305000-2317500 GCF_017591435.1 Portunus trituberculatus | reverse complement strand
TCGCCTTCCCTCCCTTGTCTTTCCTCTATTCCTCTCTTCTATTTTATCTCTAGTTCTCCTCCTCCTCCTCCTCCTCCTCCTCCTCCTCCTCCTCCTCCTCCTCTTCTCTTGTCTCTTCCATCTGTTTCTATACTTCATTTCATGTATTTTCTTCTTTTCTATTTCATTTTCTCCTTTCATTCTTTTTTTATTAAATTTTCTTACTTTATTTTCTATTTGATTATCTGTATTATCTTTTGTTTCTATTATTCCTCCTCTCTTTCTCTCGTTGCATTATTTCCTACTCTCTTTCTTTCTCTCTTTATTTTTGCCTCTTTTTATCATTTACTCTCTTCCATTTCTTATCCTTACTTTTCTATCCTTTTAACCTTTTTCCCTCTTCCCTTTCTCTCTCTTTCTACCTCTACAGCTCTTCCCGCTCCTCTTCCCTCTCCTCTTCCTTCCCTCCCCTTCCCTGCTCTCTACGCTTTTTTCTCTCTCTTTTGACCTCTATACCTATTCCCTCTCCTCTCCCCTCTCTCCCCTCTCTCTCACATCATTGTATCTCCAACCTTAATCTCACTTCCCTGATCCACTTACTCTCTCCTCCCCTCACCCATATCTTTACTCCCCTCTGTTATACCCTCACTTTGTCATTTCCCTTTACCGTCTCATCTCCTCCTCCTCCTCCTCCTCCTCCTCCTCCTTCTCCTTTGATGCCGCGTGACATTATATTGAGCCACGTTGCTTATGATTGAGGCCACGAAAGTTAATATGACCGTAGCAACATACACTGGGACACGTGACACACACACACACACACACACACACACACACACACACACACACACACACACACACACGTGCACTAATATAAACAAACCTAATTCTAATGGTGTGAGGAGATTAAAAAGGTAAATAAATATGTAAATGCTGAGTGAATGTATATAACAGTGACGATAATTAATTTTACGATTGGGGTGAAGTAAATAGATAGGAAGATAGATGGACAGATAGATGAGCAGATAGATAGATTATAATATATCTAATTTTTTTTTTTTTTGCATGTTAATTAAACTGAGAAAGGAAATAAAAGGGAAAAGTACAGCAACATTACAGTATACGAAATGAAAAAGGAAATAGATAAATGAACAAATGAACAGAAAAGAACAAACACCCATACAAACACACACAATACACAACACATGAACAAACCATTCAGCACCAAACACACACACACACACACACACACACACACACACACACACACACACACACACACACACACACACACACACACACATAAACAACACAAAGAACACAAGCAACACAGCAACATCTAAACAAACACAACAACACACAACACAAACACAGCAACACCAAAACGAACACACAACACCACCTAACAAACACACACACAGCACACAACAACACAAACACAGCAACACCAAAACAAACACACAACACCACCTAACAAACACACACAGCACACAACAACACAAACACAGCAACACCAAACAAACACACAACACCACCTAACAAACACACACAGCACACAACAACACAAACACAGCAACACCAAAACAAACACACAACACCACCTAACAAACACACACACAGCACACAACAACACAAACACAGCAACACCAAACAAACACACAACACCACCTAACAAACACACACAGCACACAACAACACCAAACAAACACACACAGCAACACACGCAACACAACACAGCAATAAATTAACCCCTCTCCCTCTGTACATACACAAACACATCAGGTTATTGACATCACTATCTTGGGTTATCAGTGACATCATCCGTGGGACTTGTGTTATCTGCCATCGTGTGAGTCACTAACAGCACGTGGCTCTCTCTTATCTCAGGGGGTTTACTTCAGTGATGGTGGTGGTGGTGGTGCTGGTGTTTGTGTCCGCCTCTTCTTGTTCCCTTCATCTTCTGCATTCAGTTTGTGGTTTGTGTTTATGTTGTGATTTATAGATATCTACTGTATGTGTATCTGTTTCTTAGTGTGTGTGTTTATCTGTCTGCTTATCTATTTATCTGTCTGTCTCTCTAGCTTGCTTTCTATCTATCTATCTACGAGTATCTATCTGATTTTCTTTTCTTTCTTTCTTTCTTTTTCTATTTTTCTTTTTCTTTTTCTTTTCTTTCTTCTTCTTCTTTCTTCTTTCTTTCTTTCTTTCTTTCTTCTCTCTCTCTCTCTCTCTCTCTCTCTCTCTCTCTCTCTCTCTCTCTCTCTCTCTCTCTCTCTCCCCCTCCCTCCCTCCCTCCCTTCCTTCCTTCCTTTTCTTCCCTCAGTCCAGCTCTCCTTCCTGCCGTCCAGACCGCCCCGGCGACGCTCACTAAAATTATTGTTGACTTTCCTTGTGAAGTTGAGTCATTTCTCATTAGTGTTGCCTTACCGCCGCCGCCACCACCATCACCACCACCACCACCACCACCACCACCGCAAACTTGATCCCATATTTCACGCACTGTTTTTTCTCCCACGTGAATTTAACTGCAATTATCATCACGATTTTTTTTTTTTTTTTTTTTTTACTTTCTCTTCCGTCTTCCTTCTGTCTCTTGAGTTTGTTGTTGTTGTTGTTGGTGGTGGTGGTGTATTTATTTATTCTTGTTCCTTTTCTTATTCCTTCTGTTCTTGTTTTCTCGTCTTTTGTTCTTATTTTTCTTGTTCTTCCTCTCTTGTTTTTTTTTTTTGCTTGTTATTCTATTCTCAGTTCTTTAAATGATATCATGAGCTTCTTTTTTCCTCCTCCTCCTCCTCCTCCTGTCTCTCCCAATAAAAGGACTTCATGGTATATTATTGTCTTTTCTTCCTTTTCCTCCTTATCATTATCTTATCAGCCATTCCTTTTCACACTTTGGGTATGAGGAAACCTAGAGAGTATGAGGAAACGTACTTGAACATGGGAGGAAAAGTATGCGGAGGTATGAGAGAGAGCGTGAGGAGGAGGAGGAGGAGGAGAGGAGGAGGAGGAGGAGGAGGAGGAGGAGGATCAATGACACAAGAACGAAAGATTGATTTCCTCCTCTCGTCAAATGATCGATCTATTTTCATGCAGTCTATTCATTATTCGGGGTCAGGTTTGGTGCAGGATGTTTGGTGCAGGATTGTTGGTGCAGGATATTTGGTGCAGGATTGTTGGTGCAGGATGTTTGGTGCAGGAACCCAACCTATACCTTGAACCTCCATCTTTATCTCCAGCGCCTGCCTTCCAACATCATCCTCCTCCTTCGTCTCTCTTCACTATATGCCCATACCATCTCAGTCTCCCTTCCTGTCCTTTCTCTGATAATTCCATGGTTGATGCAAGAACTGAGCTGTGGTGATGGTGTTGCTTGGTGCTACTCTTGCCAGTGTTCAGAGACACCTTCCCTTCCCACTACGACAATTTTTGGAAGGCCACAGAGACAACTAGCCTGGTTTCAGACAGTTTCCCCTTTCAACACCTTCAGTACTGGGACGCATTTATGCCTTGAAATTTGGTGTGATTAGACGTTTTTATTTACACTAGGAAGGATCTATGGAGGTCAGAATGTTAATACGCGGAATCTTCACTATTTTAATCCCCCACATAAGTTTCAGAAGCTGTACTGAATTGCCAAATAGTAAGCAAAACAAATATAAAAACACGTCATGGTACCGAAGGGGTTAATAAACTAGAAATCTTGCCAAAATGGTCTTAAAAACACGAGTATCTTCAACTCTGGAGCCTTCGGAAAGCAGTGATGGTGAGAGAGCAAAGTGTTTCAGTATACGAGCCAGTGTTCCTTGCCTCCTCCTCCTCCTTTCAGTCTTTATTATTCTACTCTCGTACTTTGCTTTCTACATAATTAACTCTACCATCTTTCATTTCTCTTATTCTTTCACCTTCTTTCACCTGTGGGTTTGTGTTACCTGGTGTTGTATTGTGTTACCTGAGAGATTAGTAATTTAGTGTTACCTTGTGTTACTTTTATATTTGTTACGATTTATTATTCATTTTGTTATCAGGAATGATGAGAGAGAGAGAGAGAGAGAGAGAGAGAGAGAGAGAGAGAGAGAGAGAGAGAGAATGTTCACGGTTATCTGCTGTTCCCCTGCTGTTCCCAACACGCCACCCTCCCCTCCCTTCTCTCCCTCTTTCCTCCCTTCCCTCTCCCTCACTTCCTCTAATTCCCTCCCTCACGCTTTTTACCAGTGTATCTCTCTCTCTCTCTCTCTCTCTCTCTCTCTCTCTCTCTCTCTCTCTCTCATCATCATCATCATCATCATTCCTAATAACAAAACTTTAGTAATTATCTTCAGAAAGAGAGAGAGAGAGAGAGAGAGAGAGAGAGAGAGAGAGAGAGAGAGAGAGAGAGAGCGCGCCATTAGATTACTCACCAGGCACTCTAATCCTTCTCAATTCAGTGTTTCAGTCGGATCAACAACACTATTTCTCACTGTCTTAATTGAGGTAATGACTTCACTTTAATTACTCTCCCCTCCCCTCTCGCTACTGTTACCTTCCTTTGTCAACATCAGGGGCTTTCTTTTCCTTTTCTTTTTCATGTAAGGAGTTCTGGCCTAGGGCAATACAAAGGACATAAAGAAAGGTCCGCTCAGGGTGACAGTTTCTAAAGGGTATGGCTCAGAAAGGTAGTGTCCAATTTTTGAGTCTTCAGTATTTTTTATACCATGTGGGCTTTTCACGGGAATTTGTGGGCTAAAGGGGTTACTTTTTGTGGTACCTCCTATCTCAAAGCCCACCCGCTAGGAAACCGTTGCCCCGAGTGAGGAAGCCCAACCTACACTCGGACCGTGGACAGGATTCAAACCCGTGCGCTTGGAAACCCCCCTCAGACCCCAAAGCACGCATGGTTCCATTGGATTGACTGGTTATTTTGTCTGTGTGGGAAATAGTGTTCAGAAAAGTAGTTCAATTTTTGTCTTAAGTGTTTCCCAGACAGTGGTTATTTTGTCTGTGTGGGAAAGTTTGGTGATTTATTTTTTATTTATTTATTTGTTTATTATTTTTAGTTTTGTTTTCATTATTTATTATTTTTTTTTTTGAACGCGTGATGTGTACAGTGCAAGGATCAGCGGTGAATTTCATGAGGTAAGTTAATCTAAATCTATTCTGACCTAACTTAACCCTAGCGTAACTTTGCTACCTAACTTAAAGCTAACTAGACGTCGGGGTGGAGAAGGTGATTTGATAGAACCTCACCTCACCTTACCTCACCTCACTTCATCTCATCTCAACCTCACCTAACCTCACCAAACCTAACCACACCTCGCCTAACCTAACCTAACCTCACCTCATCTAGCCTCACCTAACCTAACTTAACCTAACCTATCCTATACCCTACCCTACCTTAACCTAACCAAACTACGCCAAACTAGTAACGAAGACAGTAAAACCAGCAGAAAGGTCACAAAGATCTAAAAACACTCAAATAAAGTTAAAAAAAAAAATAGAGTAACAAAATAAGAACAAGAGAACAAACCAAGACAGAAGCTGAGCCAAGAACAGAACAGTAAAGAGAACAATAGGTAAAGAAGAAAATGACAAAAAGAGACCTTGTTTGATAAGTCGGGTGTAAAAATAGAGTTGAATCCTTAGTAATGCGGTAAATGGGTCTGTGTTTTGTGCGGGTATTAATAGCGGTGTGTGGGTGCGGCTGACGGGCGTGTGGGGTGACGGTGGTAGGTGGGTGATGGATGGGTGACAGGCGGGTGATGAGTAGGTGACGTGGGAGGATCTAAGGTAGCAGTTCCATTCATCATTGACTGTACTGCGGTTAACGACTCTCCTTCATCATCATTGTCATCATTATCGTCATCATCATCATCATCTAAGGTAATAGGGCCATTCATCATTGACAGTAATGTGGTTCACGATTCTCCTTCATCATTATCATCATCATTATTATCGTCATCATTATCGTCATCATCATTATCGTCATCATCATCATCATCATCATCAAAGGTAAGAGTTCCTTCCATCCATCATTGACAGTGCTGCGGTTCACGGCTTTCCTTTATCATCGCCTCCATCATCATTATCATTATCATCATCCTTCATCACACTTTGTTTTTTTGTGTATTAGATAAAAAAAAAGGAAAATGAGGAAAGAAAAATCATCACCATCATCATCATTATCATCATCATTTCCATCTTCATCTTTTCGTGTGTGTATTAAATAAAAAAAAGGAGAATGAGAGAAAAGGTGCATAACTGTAGGAAAAGGCATTGAACTCCTTTAAAGAAAAAAAAACAGTGAAAGAAAACACAATAGACAGTGGAAATGTACAATAAAACCTGGCTTTTTTTATTTTTTTTTTTATTTAAACATAACTTAATACAAAGGACTATGTACCCAAAGGCGCAGTGTCGTGTGTTACCTATTCTATTATTTGTTTACACTATTTACAAAAACCATAACTGAGCGTACTGGAAAGAGAAAAAAAAAGAAAAACAATTGAAAAAGTGGAAGGTATTTCAGAGGATGATTGAAAAGGAAAACACACACACAAATAAAAAAAAAACGCACAAAAGAAAGGAATAATAACGATGATTGAACGTACACTAAGGAGAAAAAACATTGAAAAAAAAACTTGTAGAACACTAGACTGAAAAAAAAAAACTTGATAAATTGTAGAAAAAAAAAAAACAACCCTTATGACTCGTATGTGAAGGAAAGAAGACAGAAGAAACAAGAAGAAGAAGAAGAAGAAGAGGAGGAGGAGGAGGAGGAGGAGGAGGAGGAGGAGGAGGAGGAGGAGGAGGAGGAGGAGGAGGAGGAGGAGGAATACTACTACTACTACTACTAATAATAATAATAATAATAATAATAATAATAATGATAATGATAATAATAATAATAATAATAATAAGAAGAAGAAGAGGAGGAGGAGGAGGAGAAGAAAGAAGAAGAAGAAGGTAACCATGCCCCAGACAGCACGAGTACAAGGAAGCACAAGAGAACACGTTATTAAGACAAAGGCACTTCCCGCACCGCCAGGCCTCAAGAGTGTGAGTGAGGGAGCTGGCCTGTGCTGAGCTGAGCCTGCCACAAAGACAAGGCGAGGCGAGGCGGGATGAGGCGGGGCAGGACGGGGAGGGCTGACCTAAGCTGTGACCACCGAGGCTAACAAAGGAGGAACAAAGCTAACTACCCCAGAGAGAGAGAGAGAGAGAGAGAGAGAGAGAGAGAGGATAATAAAAATGAAAAAACTGAAATGAAAGTGGTAGTAGTAGTAGTAGTAGTAGTAGTGGTAGTAGTAGTAGTAGTAGTAGTAGTAGTAGTAGTAGTAGTAGTAGTAGTAGTAGTAGTAGTAGTAGTGGTAGTAAAGCAGTAGTAGTCAGTATCACAAGAGCAGTAGCATACCATTTACTGTTCTTACTAAATATAACTCTCTCTCTCTCTCTCTCACCGTAATCCTCACCCTTCCCCTCCCATCCCCCTTTTTGCGTCTTACTAAGGGTGCACCTGATCTCCTTCCCTGCTCCCTGCTCACGCCGCTACCCCGAAGACCTCCGTTGCCGGGGAGAGCTCGGAATAAACGTGCTGTTACGAGTATTACGTCAAGGGAGAGTGTTCATCTGGTGTGGTATTGGAGACTCACTCTTTGTCACCTGCTCTCGGTTCATCTCCTTCTTCTGAGTACGAGTATATAAAACAAAGAAGTTGTGGCCTTGTTCGTTCTCTTGTGTGTGTGTGTGCGTGTGTGTGTTTCAAGTTTTATTACGTTTTAAGCTATTTACAAGTTCGTATAGAAAACATTTTGCGAGCCCATACCTTCCAAGTCCTTCTGTAACTGTAATATTTGGTTGTTGTCAATATCTATCTGTGTGTGTGCGTGTGTGTGTGTGTGTGTGTGT
The DNA here is from genome assembly GCF_017591435.1 of Portunus trituberculatus. Taxonomy (NCBI): domain Eukaryota; kingdom Metazoa; phylum Arthropoda; class Malacostraca; order Decapoda; family Portunidae; genus Portunus; species Portunus trituberculatus. The sequence goes on along the minus strand of NC_059279.1, from coordinate 2,309,640 downwards.
GTGTGTGTGTGTGTGTGTGTGTGTGTGTGTGTGTGTGTGTGTGTGTGTGTGTGTGTGTGTGCGCGTGCGTCACGTGAGAAAGTTTTGTTCTTATCTTCCTCGTTGTTGCTTTCTCCTCATTCTTCTTTGTGTTAGTTAATATGCTCTTTTTTTCCTCCCTGCTTTATCTACATCACGTGAGAAAGATGCTCCTTGCTCCTCCTAGAATAAGAAGAGGAATAGGAAGGAGGAGAAGAAGAAGGAGGCCAAAAACAATAATAATTACAACTTGTACTACTATTATCCTATTTTTCCTTTCACCACTACCACCACCACCACTACTACTACTACTATCACTACCACTACCACTACTACAACTACTACTACTACTCCTCCTCGTCACGTACTACTAAGAGTCATGGGGCCGTTTGGTATGCAGTCCTCCACGCCAATAGCTCGGCTCTGTCACGTACACAGCCACCAATCCACGCCGCGCCTATGGAAGTGTGGCAAAACGCTGGAGCTCTGGATACTGGATTGAGTACTGTGCCGTGTCCCTTTCCGTCATTCCCCACCCTTGCCTAGCTGCCTCTAACGCCATGAATGTCCCCTCCCTTTGATTCTGAAGGGGTTTGTTTTGTTGAGGTATGTGGTTTACTAGTTTTCTTTCTTTCTTCATTCACATCCTGTCTACATTTTCCTGCTTCCGTTTTTGTGGTTTCGTCGTTCTCACACCCACAAACTTCTCACCACATTATTCCTTCCTCTCATTTCCTTCCTTTGTTCGTACAGTGCCACAAACTTCTCACCACATTTTTCTTCCTCCGTCCCTCCCTCCCTTCCTTCCTTCCTTCCTTCCTTCCTTCAGTGCCTCACACTTCTTATCACCTGTCTGGTTAATGATTTCTACCTACTTCTCTGCAACAAACTCACCTTTATTTACTCTACCCTGAATAACATTAAATGATTTCTTGACTTCTACAAATTGCCTTTAGGACTGAATGGATTCTCTACATTCCTACACAAGGGAAGAAATGACTTACCACTGAATATAGTAATGTACCACGTGGTGTTCCTATCTGTGAATGCATCAGGGTGGGAAATACTACTCTCCCTTCTGAGTCTATAGCCTCTTGTACGATCAGTGAGGTTAAGCAACGATGGGTCGGAACAGTGTTTGGATGGGTGACCGTTTGAGCAAGCCTAATCTAACTTAATCTTACACAGTCCCATATTCTGAAACGCTTTGCTCTCTCACCATCACTACTTTCCAAAGGCTCCAGTTGAAGATACTCTTGGTTTTAACCCCTTAGGTACTGGGAAGCATTATTACCTAGACGATTTTATTTGCATTAGGAAAGGTCTACGGAGGTTAGGAGATTAATGGCCAGAGTCTTCACTACTTTAATCCCAACATGAGTTTCTGAAGCTGTATAAAATCAAATAGTAAGGAGAATGAATATGAAAACGCGTAATGGTACTGAAGGGGTTAAGGCTGTTTTTATGGTTCTGGAGATAGATTGGCCATATATCTAGTTTATGAAAAGGAGAAACTGTCTAGAAAACCGGAGTATAGTCGTCTCTGTGGCCTTGGAAAATTGAGGTGAGAGAGCAAGGCAGAGCAAGGCGTTTCTGAGTATGACCGATAAAGCAATCTAACCCTTTTCTTTAACTCAGGTGGACAGGAGAGTCTGATTCTACTAACGATTGAGAGAAGGTGGGAGGAGAGAAGTAAGGGGAATGAATAAAGACACAGGAACGAGGAAGAGGAGGATATAGAAAATAATAATAATAAATAACTAGTGACGTCAGGAGAGGGTGCTTAAGGGGGAGTATTAAAGCCAGCCTCAGTGTTTACGTAAGGCTGGGTCGGCGCCATGCCAGAGGGAACTTTACCTTCTACCTCTCTCTCTCTCTCTCTCTCTCTCTCTCTCTCTCTCTCTCTCTCTCTCTCTCTCTCTCTCTCTCTGTTTTCAAGGGCCAAATAAATGATTAAGTCAACTCTCCAGTGTATTTCTCCTGTTAGTAATGTAGAAGTCTTGTTAATATATCACTACAATCGTAAAAATATCCTTAAAAACCTGTGTCACTTCAACTAGAGCCTTTTGAAAGTACAGATGCAGTGTAGAGATGTTTTAGGAATGAAAATAATAATAGTTTGTCATCAGTGTTTATTCTCTCTCTCTCTCTCTCTCTCTCTCTCTCTCATAAATAAATAAGTAAAATGGATAAATAAATCTAACAATAGGAAAAAAAAACCCCATCCTTTCTTTCACCGCACAAATGCTCACACAAATCTCATTCACAGTTTCAGGATCGTGGGAATCTCTGTGTCAGTGAGAGAATTGACCTCTTCAGTACTGGGACGCAATTTTGGGTGTGATTAGACGATTTTATTTACAGTCGGAAGGGCCTATGGAGGTCAGAAGATTAATGGCCAGAGTCTTTACTATTTTTAACCCCACATAAGTTTGTAAAGGTGTATAAAAATGCCAAATAGTAAAGAGAATGAATATGAAACCGCGTCATGGTACTGAAGGAGTTAAATACCAAAGGGTTAGATAGCAAAGGAGCCAAGACCAGTTTAAAGCTCTGGGATCTTAAAATGGCGCAACATCCGCTTGAACTTAGCAACTAAGGGGAACGTTCTTGCACTTGTTGTTGTTGTTGTTGTTGTTGTTGTTGTCAGCGGTGGTGGTGACACTCATTCATGTTTTTCGGATGTGTGGAAAGCTCAGGAGGAGAGATAAAGAATAACGCTTGTGCTTGTTTTCTTGTTATTGTTGTTGTTAGTGGTGGTGGTGGTGGTGGTGGTGATGGTCATGAACGTTTTTATTTCTTCGTGGTGTTGGATACATGGAAACGTTAGGAAGGGAAGAAGTACAAGAAGAGGTAGGAGAAGAAAAAAAAAAAGAGATAAAAGGAATAGTAGTAGTAGTAGTAGTAGTAGTAGTAGTAGTAGTAGTAGTAGTAGTAGTAGTAGCAGCAGTTATTGTTGTTGTAGAAGAAAAAGAGTGAAAGACGCTCGGGGGTGATGCAAGCCAAGGAAACATTTCATTCATAAGGAGAGAAGATGAGATGAACAAACAAAAGGGGAGGAAGTTTTACAGACACGTCCCCTCTTATTAGTGCACCAAATCCTTCCACTCCACCCACGCCGGATAAACAACACAGCGAGGGGGAGAGAAGAAGAACAAGAAGACAACAACAACAACAATAAGAAACACCAGGAAGGGGAAAGAAGAACAAGATGAAAACAAGAGTAACAACAAAAACAAGAAGAAAACAAGAACAACAACAATAACAGGAGGAAAAGAAGAAGAAGAACAACAAGAAAACAAGAACAACAGCATTAAGAACAAGAACATGATAAAAAAGACGAAGAGAAGTGAAAGGAAGAAGAACAAAGAAACAAAACCCAGACTGTCATGTCATGCTAGAGAAGAAGAAAACAACAACAACAACAACAACAACAACAACAACAGCAAAACAACAACAAGGGCAGCTAACCCAACTAATGTCCTCCACTTGAAGAGAAAAAGGAAGAGAAAGACAGAGAAAAAAAGCTCTCTCTCTCTCTCTCTCTCTCTCTCTCTCTCTCTCTCTCTCTCTCTCTCTCTCTCTCTCGTGTTATATCTCATGCTGGACAACAACAACAACAACAACAACATCTAACTCAACTAATGTACTCACTTCAAGAAAAAAAAAGAAAGAGATAAAGAAAATAATTGCTTTCTCTATATCTTATCATGCTAGAAAACAACAACAACAACAACAACAACAACAACAACAACGACAACAAGGACAGCTAACCTAACTAAAAGAGTAAAAAAAAAAAAAAGGAAGAGAAGATAAAGAAAAAAAAAATGCTTTCTCTCCCTCCATTCCCTCCCTTCCTTCTCCCTCTCTTCCTCCCTTCTTCCTTCTCTCCTCCTTCCCTCCCTCCCTCCCTCCCTCCCTCACCTGTCTAAAAACTTGGGAGCGCATTGTGGATGAAAAAGAGAGTCGCAGGATCCACTCAAGCCACTCCCTAATTGTATTCCAGACACTTCACAGGGAAAGACGAGCGAGAAGCAAGAGGGCACTGTTATTCTTAGCCCCTTCACGATTCTCCCTGCGGGCACGACGAAGGCGCTGAGGGCACGCGTTATCCCCTCCTGTAGAGACGCTCAAGGAGGAGGACGAGGAGGGAAGAAGGAGCGAGTGAGATGAAAGACTTGAAGGAGTAGGAAGACAAGAAAGAGGAAGAGAATGTGCCTAAAGGGTCAGATAAAAGAGCTAATACTTGAAGGAAGAGAAAGAAGGAAGAAGAGGAAGAAAAGAGGAGGTGGAGGAGGAGGAGGAGGTGGTGGTGGTGGTACCTAAAGAGTCAGATAAAAGGGTTAATACTTGAAGGAAAAGAAAGTAAAGGAAGAGAAAGAATAAAGAAGATGAAGAGGAAGAGAAAAAGGAAGAGGAGGAGGAGGAGGAGGTGGCTTAAGACTGAAATAAAAGGGTTAATACTTGAAGGAAGAGAAAGAAAAGGAAGAGAAAGAAGGAAGAAGGCTAAGAAAGAGTGTTACGTTAGAGAGAGAGAGAGAGAGAGAGAGAGAGAGAGAGTAAAAACACCCTCACCGGACTGTCAGTGATACGACACACTACTGTAAATATAAAACATGAAA
>NC_059279.1:2287500-2300000 GCF_017591435.1 Portunus trituberculatus | reverse complement strand
TACTTATATTTTTATGAACTCTTTTGTGCTTTACATTATCTCTGTGCGCCCCCTCCCCCCCTTAGTGCATTAATTTAACCCTACTAGAGTGCAATTATCTTCATTATTTATTTCTTACAAACAGTTTTAACCTAAAATAAAACACGTATTCATTTTTTCTATTCACTTTTCCATGACTGATTTAACTGAAGAAAAACGTAAGTCATTCTTTTGGTGTCAGAGAACTTGTATTTATTTATCTATTTTTCTAGTATGGGATATTTAAATGAAAATCCCCCCCCACCCCCCGTGAAAATTTAACCTAAAATAAAGACCGTACTCTACTTATCTATTTACTTTTCCATGACTGATTTAGCTAAAGAAAAACGTAAGGTATTCTTTTGGTGTCAGACAACTTGTATTTATTCATTTTTCTACCATGAGCAGTGGAAATAAAAAAAAAAAAAACCCTGCTAACTATTATATTTTTTCCTGACATTAAACTTTCCTTCCCTAACGTGTAATGTAAATCAAGAAAAGAAAATGAAGAAAAGAAAAAAGACCTATTTATTTTCTACCATGGGCAGTGTAAATAAAAAAAAAAATTACCTGCTAATCATATTTTTTCCCAGCCATTAAACTTTCCTTCCCTAACGTGTAATTCAAATCAAGAAAAGAAAGTGAAGAAAAAAAAGAAAAACAACACAACTATTTTTCCTTCCAAACAAAAACACAAACTTATTTCCCCATGTGTGCCTAATTGAGTTAAGGAAAGAACTAAATACACTACACCACAATTAATCCATTTTTCTCTATCTCCAGTAACTCCTACAATTAATTTTCCTCGCGTGTTAGTCAAGGGAAGAATCAACCGCCTCACAATTTTCTTCTCTATGTTGACCGATAACTTTTATAAATGTCGTAAATGATTATCTGACGAAGCGATGGTCATTAGGTGCCTTGTTTGTGGTGACGTGAGGCGAGCTTTTCACTGTCAGGCCAACACACGAAGGAGGACCAGGAGGAAGAGGAGGAGGAGGAGTAGGAGGAGGAAGAGGAGAAGGAGGTGGAAGAGGAGAAGGAGGTAGAGGAGTAGGAGGAGGAATTTCACTATCAGGCCAACACACGAAGGAGGAGGAGGAGGAAGAGGAAGATGAGAGAAGAGGAAAGGAGAGAGAGGAAGTTGTTGGTAAAAAGAAGAAAAGAAGGATATGAAGAAGAAACAGGAGAGACAAAATAGAAGAAAAAAAGAGAGAAACGGGAAGAAGAATCAGAAGAAGATGAAGAAGTAGAAAGGGATGAATAAGTGTAAGAAAAGACGGAGGAGAGAAAAAAAAACGAAGAAAAAGAGATAAGATGAAGTAAAACAAAGAAAAAAAAAGATAATGATCAAGACAACGATAACAATGATAAAAAAAAGAAAAAAAAAGGAAAAACAACAACACATACACCACCACCACCACCACCAGAAGAACCAACCACTCAGCGAAATAAGAAAAAGGGAAAAAAGGCGGCGGTCATTCATTTGCCTTAACGTTTAGAAGCAAGACCTCCCCGGACACTGATGGCAATAGCGCGTGACGGCTGGGCGCTGCGAGCATTTCAGAGGCCACGTTAAACTTTTGCTGCTGCAGGAGGCCCAGTGCAGGAAACAGGCGCTCCCCACAATGCAGCTGTACGTTCCACCACATTGCCCCTTATGGTGAGACGCGCTCCTCTCTCACCATGACTGTTTTCCAAGGACGCTCATAATTACCCGGGTTCGTAAGATGATTGTAGGGTAGGAGACAGGGAAAGGTAACAGGAAAGAGAGTGACGTGCAGAGTAACAAGAAAGTGACATGGAGAGAGTAACTGGAAAGAAAGATGAAAAAGAGTAACATGAAAGGAGGAACAAGAAAGTGACATGAAGACAGTATTAAGGAAGAAGGTAACATGAAAAGTGACAAAAGGAGACATGAAAAGAGTAACAGGAGAGAAAGTGACATTAAAAGAGTAACAGGAAAAGTGTAAAACGAAATAATGAATACTTTTGTTTCCATGTCTGACCTGACCTGACCTGACCTAACCTAACCTAACTGCTGTTCCTTTTTTTTCCCTTAAACAAAACCACGACTGTTTAATACTTTTCCTCATGATAAATTTTCCCATAGCAAAAATGTCCTCTTTCCTGTTTCTTTTTTTCGTGCCGTTTTCTTCCCTAGCACCTGTCATGACTATTTCTGCTGTTACTCATGTTTAAACTAGTTAACCTGTCAGTAGAAAAATGAAGAAACACCTTTAACCCCTTCAACACTAAGACGCATTTTTTACCTTGATTTTTGGGTATGATTAGACGATTTTACTTGCATTAGGAAGCGTCTATGGAGGTCAGAAGATTAATGGCCAGAGTCTTCACTATTCTAACCTCCCATGAGTTTCTGAAGCTGTGTACTGAGACGCATTTTTTACCTTGATTTTTGGGCATGATTACACGATTTTACTTGCATTGGGAGCCGTCTATGGAGGTCAGAAGATTAATGGCCAGAGTCTTCACTATTTTAACCTCCCCCATGAGTTTCTGAAGCTGTGTAAAATCGCCAAATAGTAAGCAGAATGAATATAAAACGCGTCCTGGTACTGAAGAGGTTAAGAAAAAAAACTGCGTAACTTCAACAAGAGCCTTTTGAAAATCGAGGTGCGGCGCTGAAGTAAAGGAAAATATGACCCATTCTCCTACATCCGGGTCGCATTATATTTCTCTCTGGGCTTAAGAACTTTCCTTCCGGCCCGCTCTCGGTATGCAGGAGTCTTTTAAGATTGTCACGCCGGGAACTTAGCACCGTCTGAGTTGGTATTTATCGTGTCTCCTGCCGGTCTTGTATCGTGTGCGTGTGTGTGTGTGTGTGTGTGTGTGTGTGTGTTCTTATTTTTTTTTCTTGTTTTTTTTTTCTTGTGTGCATTGATATCTTGCTTTTGTTGTTATTTTTTTCTTCTTCTTGTAGTAGATAGGTAGGTAGGTAGGTAGGTAGGTAGGTAGTTAGTAGTAGTAGTAGTAGTAGTAGTAGTAGTAGTAGTAGTAGTAGTAGTAGTAGTCAAACTAAGATGTGAGGTAATAAAGCTTAACAAAATAATTATCATCATCATTATCGCTCAAGTTACTCGTAAAGAATAGCGCTGCTCATTTAAAGAACACGTAATTGATTCACTGATGACTTGGTGTATTTTTCCTTTCCCTTCATTCAATATCAACAGTTAATGCAGCAGAAATGGTAATTGATCTAATGAATCCGTGTTTCTTTTTAACGATCAACTTTTCACGTGTATAATTAGCCCACTAGAAGACTGCGTTTGGCTTCATAATCACTATATTAATGCTGCAATTATCTCTGTGTCTCTTAATGCACGGTCATAACATTGATTCAGACAGTGGTGGACGAGCGCCCTGCAACACACACCATGCAAGCCCACGCTGGATAAAGAGAGTGCTGTATCTTCACAACTCCACAGGCTAAACACTTACGATGATTCAGAATAGTGCAGAAGTCGCCATGTGGTAATTCTGCATGAAAATTGAATAACGTCTTTTAGAACTTTCTTTAATAATCCCCACATCAACATTAGCGAGAGTTCAGACAGTTTGGAGACAGAGGGCGGGGTGTAGTTAGATGCAAGATTAACCCCCTTCAATACTGGAACACACTTTTGCCTTGAGATTTTTGTACGATTAGACCATTTTATTGACATTATGGAGGTTCTGTGGAGGTCACAAGATTAATGGCCACAGTCTTCAATATTTTAATCGCCCACATGAGTGTCTGAAGCTGTATAAAACCACCAGATAGTCACTAGAATCGATATGGAAACGCGTCATGTTACTGAAGGGGTTTAGGTAACTATCTGCACATCCTTTATGAATCTCAACACAAGTCAACGAGTCCACACAGTTTAAGGGAAAGATATATAGCGGCCGCGTGACAATCAGGTGTTACAGAATAGAATAATGCATCTATAGGACAGGTTTATTTATTTATTTTATTTTTCAGGTCTATAATCTTACACACTTCTATGCTGCATTTCTACTATTTTGGAAAGGCTCTAGTTGATATTTATTTATCTTGGTTTTTTTTTTTTTAAGTCTATTCTTACACACTTTATGCTATAACTTTACTATTTTGGAAAGGCTCTAGTTGATGCTACACTGGTTTTTTGAAGATGTTTTAAGGTTTTATTGACAGATTGACAAGATTTCTACGTTACCAAACAGGAGAAACAGTCTTGAAAACCCAACTAATCATTCTTGAAGTGTCAGAGTACGGAATTTGTGATATGGTGGAACAGAAACCTTATCCTAACACACACACACACCCACCCACCCACCCACCCACCCTACCCCTTCCTACCTAATCCCGACACGCTGCCACACCTACACACGTCACACCTGCACACCACAAGTTCAAGGTCTGTCGTGGTGATCTGAGTGTCCTCGCGGGGATGCAGCCTTGCGTGCCTCGCCTCCACCAAGCAACGCCGCCCTCCGCCTGCCTCCCTCGCCCACTCGCATGCACCTGGTCAGTTCGGGACGTAATTGCACGTTCACGCTGGTTGCCACGGTAACAGGCGCCCTCGATCGCCAGCATTGCGTTCTTACGAGTCATTCATTCACAGCTTAAAGTCCAGAGGTTAAGCCCGAGACTGTCCTTTTTCTTTTTCTTTTGGGACTTTTTAGGGTTTGGTTTGGAAAGGTGTTTGTGTTGCGTTATATTTTTTTTCGTGTTTGTTTTAGTGTTTTTAGTTTTTTTTTTCTTTTTGAGTGTTGAGTGAAGGATATTGGGTTGTTATTTTTAGCTAGCTTGGCATATCACGGAATGACCTGCAAGACTTACTACCCTCTCTCTCTCTCTCTCTCTCTCTCTCTCTCTCTCTCTCTGTGTGTGTGTGTGTGTGTGTGTGTGTGTGTGTGTGTGTGTGTGTGTGTTTGCCATGCTATTCCACCCCCAAGGTCTCACTCTGTTTTTGTTTGTCCTCGTCCTACTACAACCTTGCTCCATTTCCCCTTTTTCTCACGTTTGTTCGTACATTCGTTCGTTTCCCGTGCTTGCCATCATCAACAAACATTAGACATTTACGTACGAGTGTGTATGTGAGTTGTTTGGCCTTGCCCTGCACCACCCCCTCCACCAACACACACACACACACACACGACCCTCAGACAAAACCCAGCTTCATAAAACCCGCCATAACCACACCCAGTCCTTCCCAAACACAAACACACACGGGGGCGTAGGAGCGTGAGGCGTGAAACACTCCCTTACCCCCAAACCTACGCCATCACACCACCACCTACCTACTTTCAAAACACCAGGGGAGACTCAGGAATCTTCAGACCATCGCTTGGGGGCCGCCTTGCCTTCGTGAACCTGCTGGGACGTCACTGCGCATCACAGACTCACGGGGAACACAAGACACCACAGTGCAATGCGGTCAGAGCCTCTAAGGGCGTTGAGGCGAGGCACTACGGGAGCGGCAGGAGCGTTCCTCTCACTTCTACGGATCAGACTACACTGAGGTCTGGACTCGCTGCCTGGGAGGTGGCTGGGCTGGGGGACCTGGGGTTGGGTTCCCTCACTCCACCACCACCACTACCACCAGCCGGGCCTCGCTAAATATTGATCCAACCAAAGAACTCCACCGCTGTGTGTCTCGTCTCCTCCTCTTCCTCCTCTCCTTCCTCGTCTTCCTCCTTCTCCTACTCCTCCTCCGTCGTCGCCTCCCGCAAGGTACACTCAAGTAATTTTCCCGAGTTGTGAGTCAGAAAGAAGCGGCGGGGTGTGTTGAGGCCTCCATGCTCGCCGCCCGCTTCCTCTCCCTCGCTCATGGAAACGCTCAGGCAATTCCAAGCAGTGAAATCTACGGGAAAGCAACGCGTTTTTCGTCTTTTCCCAGGGTAGCACTTGTTCTGGCGCGCGCGCGTGTGTGTGTGTGTGTGTGTGTGTGTCTGTGTGTGTGTGTGTGTGTGTGGTAGGGCAGGGTCGTACAGGAAGTACAGTAAAAAAATGGAGTCAGAAAACGTATGCTCTACCCATCACTCTTCTTTATTCCTTTGCTGCATAGCGCGACTTTCACTTTCCCTGCGTTTATTGACCCGTGCAAAGGAAGCCGGTAATTTGTTCCCTGAATTGAATTACCGAGGAACACACACGACTCTCTCAAGGCTGAATTAGAGTGTGAGGCTTGATTACTCGTAGGTTACGTTGGGTTGGGTTGGGTTGGAATAGAGGACACTTTTCTCTAAGGTTTGGCTGTGCGATTTGGTTGAATTAGGTTAGGTTAGGTTGGGTTGGGTTGGATTAGGTTAGGTTAGGTTTTTTTCTCTAAGATTTGGCTCTGCGGTTTGGTTGAGTTAGGTTAGGTTAGGTTAGGTTAGAGGAGAGATCACTTGTCTTATTTTGTGAAGTTTATTTGTGGTAGATGAGTTACGTTAGGTTAGGTGATATTGAGTTAACTAAAATAAGATTACAAGACCACCGTCGCAAGATTAACAACACGAGGCTGAGGATTACAAACAAAAAAAAAATCTTGAGGTTAGGTTAGGTTACACTACATTAGCTAACACTGCCTCACGCTCCACTGCCACACTACCACACTGACGTAAGACTCGGGAACACTCACAAGATTAACCCATACACAAACCATAACAACAAGCCACACGAGAAATCACACAAGCCAGAAACACCAATAAAACAAGACTATAGGGAACACTGCTACCCATAAAACCCTGGAAACCTTTGGAATAGCGTCTGGAAACTGAATGTGCAATAGAGCCACGTCCATCCTTCCGTCCATCAGTGTGTCTGTCAGGCGCTCCGGGTGATTGAGTGAATGGCACCATGAAGAACGGGGCGAGTTATGCGATAGAAGGGGAACAACGCTATTTCTAAGGCTTCCTAGAGTGCCAGAGTAACAGTCGTAGTAGATGCCAGAGGAGTATGACACTAGGGTACATTTGTAGGTACGTTTCAGGTTACGTTACAGCTGGAGGAAGAGAAGGGAGAAAGGTATGAAAAGACTGTGAGGAGGAGGAGGAATAGGATATAACGTGGGGATAGAAATATATAGGGAAGTAAAGGTGCAGGAAGGATGTAGGATACTTATACCCTTGTGATTTGAGACTGAGAGGATTAAGGTGTGAAAGGATGGGTAGAAGAGGAAGGCAAGGGAATCTCTGGCTGAGGAAGAAGGGGAGGGATACAGTATACCAATGATTGTGTGGTGTTAAGACTACAAATGTTAAATAAATGGTATTGGACGTTACTGGAAGGGGAAAAAAGGCAGATTTGATGGAAAGAAACACGGGGAAGAAGAAAAGAAAGGACAAAAAAAGGGTACGATTTTAACAAGGCACAGACTAAAGTACGGAGCCAGAATAGACAGGAAAAGGAATAAATTGGAAAGACAATAGACAGGAAAAGGAATACATTGGAAGGAGAATACAAAAAAGGAATGAATCTGAACGAGAATGGACAGGAAAAAGGAATAAATAAATTGGAACAAGAATAGACAGAAAAAAGGAATTAATTGGAAAGATAATAGACAAGAAACAGGAATACATTTAAACGAGAATAGACAGGAAAATGATGTGGTTTGACGGGACCAGCAAGAGAAGAAGCAAGAGACAGATTTTGACAGAAAGAAACAGGAAAAGATTTTAGAAGGAAGCGACAGAAGAAGAGTACAATTCCAAGAAGAAGACACAGGAAAAGGAATAAATCTGAACGGAAAAGAAGAGGAAAAGAACATTTAGAATCGGAAAGAAAGGGAGAGAGATAGATATAAAGCAAAATAACGGGAAGATGAAAAAGAGAAAAAAATCAAATAATAAACGGGAAGATGTGGATTTTAGAGTCAAACAAGTAAAGGAAGACTGGAAAGAAGGAAAAAAAAATAAAAACAAAACGGGAAGAGAAAAAAGAGGAAAAAAAATGCAGTTGTAGCCGGGAAGATGACGGGAAGATGGGAATTTTTGAGTCAAACAAGAAAAAGAAGACCGGATAGAAGAAGAAAGATATAGAAACAACAAAACGAGAAGAGGAAAAAAGAAAAAAATTATACTAGACGGGAAGATGACGAGAAGATGTGGATTTTAGAGTCAAACAAGTAAAGGAAGACTGTTAAGGGCGGGAAGAGGATAAGAGAGAAGCTACACGTGCTGGAACGGGAGGAGGGAGGAGGGAGAAGGGAGGAGGGACGGGAAGGAAAGGGAAGGGAAGCTAATATTAGGAAAAGGACAAGTACGGAAGCCAGAAAGAACGTGAATGTAAAGTAGATGTGTTTTACCCCTCACCCGCCCTATGTTTCACCCCCCCCCACGCCCCCCCTTCCTTATTTTTTCCTCTTCCTCCACCCCCCTTTTCCCTTTTTTTCTTTATTTATGAGGGAGGGAAGAAGATGGAAATGTGGATGAGAATTGCGGGAAAAAAATCAAGGAAACTCATGTAAAGTACGTGTGAGGAATGGAGAGAGAGAGAGAGAGAGAGAGAGAGAGAGAGAGAGAGAGAGAGAGAGAGAGAGAGAGAGAGAGATGTCACAGGAAAAGACACACATTTTCCTGAGCTACACACACACACACACACACACACACCAGCTGAGTCACCTTTATCAGTGTGATGTCACTCTAATGCCTCCACAAACTAGCTAGTGTAAATTTGGTTGTGGATTCTTGGATGGATTCAAATAAAAAATGAAATTATCGTACTGTGTGTGTGTGTGTGTGTGTGTGTGTGTGTGTGTGTGTGTGTGTGTGTGTGTGTGTGTGTGTCAGTCAGCATCAGCGTCATCAACATTCTCACCACATTCTCCTCCTCCTCCTCCTCCTCCTCACCATCGTTATCGTCACTTTACTGGTATCTATCTCTCTTCTTGTAGTAGTAGTAGTAGTAGTAGTAGTAGTAGTAGTAGTAGCAGCAGAAAGATGCGCCACTATTACTTATTTACTTACTTATGTATGTATGTGTGTATGTATTGAGGTGTAGCTATATAAGCACATTTGCCTAACACCACCACCACCATCACCACCTCCTCTATTTTTACATGCAGTTTCATAACATCGCATTAATTTACTCATTTATGTAAGCATGTATGTATGTATGTATGTATCTATCTATCTATCTATCTGCACACCCCACCATCACCACCTATCAACAACATCACCACGTCTATTTTTACACCTTGTTTCGTATCATCACCTTTCCTCACTCAAGCATCAAGAGCAGCAGGTAATCTGTGGGTCACGTGATCACACCACCGCCACTGGCACCACCACCACCAATCTAAACACCACACTTACATCCTGCCGGAGCCGCGCACATAGAATAAGTGGCAGGAAGATAACGCAAATCCCTGAACTATAATAACGACACCCCAAACACGAGGCGCCTTCCCCTGACTCACTCACGCCCGGGAAGTCCACACACACACACACACACACACACACACACACACACACACACACACACACACACACTCTCTCTCTCTCTCTCTCTCTCTCTCTCTCTCTCTCTCTCTCTCTCTCTCTCTCTCTCTCTCTCTCTCTCTCTCTCTCTCTCTCTCTCTCTCTCTCTCTCGAACCAAGGACCATTAAAGTACAGGTGTGACTAACGTTGAGTAAAAAAAAAGGTTCACAAGTGTTTCTGAGAGAGAGAGAGAGAAAATGTATGTTAAGTGGAAGGAAGGAAGGAGTGAAGGAAAGAACGAATGAAGGACCTGAAAGCAGGAGTGGGAAGGGAAGGAAATAAAAATAGAGAGAAAAGGTAATAAGGAGAGAAAATTTAAAGGAAATAAAGGAATTAAATGAAGGAAGGAAGAAAATGAAGGAAGGAAGGAAGGATATTGAAACAAAGGAAGGAGAGGGAAGGATGGAAAGGTAAATGAAGGAAGGAAGAGGTGAGAAGGAAAGAAAATTTGAAGGAAACAAAGAAAGGAAGCGAAGGAAGGAAGAAAATGAAGGAAAGAAGGATATTGAAACAAAGGAAGGAAAGAAAAATGAAGGAGGAAAAAGGTGATAAGGCAAGAATATTTAAAGGAAACAAAGAAAAGAAACGAAGGAAGGAAGAAAGGAAGGATAGATCTTAAAGCAAAGGAAGGAAGGAAAGAAGGAAGGAAGGAAGGAGAAGGGAAGGAAATAAAAATGATGAAGGGAAGAGGTAACAAAGGTAGAGAAATCAAAGGAAACAAAGGAAAGAGAAGAAAGGAAGATAAGTTGAAGGAAAAAAGCGTAAAAAATTAACAAGATCTATGAGAAGAAAGAACAGAACCACCACCACGACCACTACCTCCTTGTCTTCCTTTCCTCCTCCTCCTCCTCCTCCTCCTCCTCCTCCTCCTCCTCCTCCTCCTCCTCCTCCTCCTTACCTCAAAATTACCTGTTAAGTGTGTGAGCAAACGATGGCTGGGCTTAAGAGAGATGAGGGAAGGAAGGAAAGGAGGAAAGAGGAAAAAAAAAGGAAAAAAAGGAAATAAAAATATAACAACGAACAGCTGACACCCAACCCACTTCTTTTTCCTCTTCCCTTTTCCTTTTTCTCTTTTCCTTTCGTTTTCTTCTCCTTTCCTTCCTTCTCCTTTGAATTGATTAGCTTAATTAATTCCCTTTTTGTCTATTAAGTGGCTGGACTGTGTGAAGGTGGTGGTGGTGGTGGTGGTGACTGATCTAGAGTGCTGTGGTGAATATGGGTGTTGGTGATGTGGTGACAGTGGTGTGGTGAAGATGTGTGGTGGTGATAGTTGTGTGGTGAATATGATGAAAAGATGGTGACTGGTGGAGAGTGTAAGGATGAAGATGGTATTGGTGATATGGTGTCAGAGATGTGGTGAAGATGTTAAAGTGATGATGTGGTGAAAGATGGTGAATGGTGGATAATGCTAGGATGAAGATGGGTGTTGGTATAGTGACAGGGGTGTGGTGAAGGTTGGTGTTGGTGATGTAATAGTGACAGTGTTATGGTGAAGATGGGTATTGATATAGTGACAGGTGTGGTGAAGATGGGTGTTGGTGATATAGTGACAGGTGTGGTGAAGATGGTGTTCAGTGGTGGTAATATGGTGAAAAATGGTGACAGTCAATGGTTCTCTTTTTCTATAGGTATTTTGTGTTTTCCTTTGGCCAGCGCCCCTCTTACATTGACAAAAAAACATACATACCTTCAGAAGATAACATGTTGCAGATATCTAAGGCTATTTACCCTCAATTCACCTAACCTAACCTAATCTAACCTAACTAAATTCACGTAACCTAACCTAACCTAACCTAACCCTCAATTCACCTAACCTAACCTAATCTAACCTAACTAAATTCACGTAACCTAACCTAACCTAACCCTCAATTCACCTAAACTAACCTAACCTAACCCTCAATTCACCTAACCTAACTAAACTCACCTAACCTCACTCTTACGTCCATATTAAAAAACGCCTTGCTCATGCACTGGCCAGGGTCAAATAAGAATAAATAAAGGGTTAATAAACTAGAAATCTTGCCAATCCATCATCAGAACTATAAAAATACTCTAAAACACACGAGTATCTTCAACTAAAGGCCTTGGAACCAAAACAGCTTAGTATGTGCCAATTAGAATTTACAGCATAATTATCACACGTGTACTGAGTCATCTCACCTCACCTTTTCCTCCTCTCATAACACCTGTGACTTACTTAACCTGACCTCGCACTTACAATCCAATTTAACCCTTTTAGTACTGGGACACATTTTTACCTCTAGTCTTAGGAAGCCAATCTCGTTCTTACAATCCAATTTAATCCCTTTCAGTACTGGGACACATTTTTACCTCAAGTTTTAGGTACGATTAGACCATTTTATTGACATTAGAAAGGGTTTATGCAGGCCAGAAGATTAATGGCCACAGTCTTCCCTATTTCTATCCCCCCACATGAGTATGGCACTGAATGGGGTTAATTAAGTTTGCTGCAGTATAATCACACATAAAAGTCAATGATCACAGTTTATGACACCCCCAGCGATTGGGTAAACCTCTTGAAAGAAAATGTAAACTGAAATATTTGTGCACATTTGATTATCCAAGCTTGTTTAAGAGAATATATATTTTTTTTCTTCTTTCTTTTTCCATGACACTGCTTTATGTACTGAAATTCGGGTCTTGTTCTCGTATCTTTCTTTTCATATTAGATCGTTCGTTTTTGTGTTCAGTTAGCTGTAAAAGGAAGGAGTTGGCTGCTTCCTCATACTCATGGGAAATGCGTAGTGGCTAGTGTTTATATAAGGAGGAGGAGGAGGAGGAGGAGGAGGAGGAGGAGGAGGAGGAGGAGGAGGAGGAGGAGGAGGAGGAGGAGGAGGAGAAGAAGAAGAAGAAGAAGAAGAAGAAGAAGAAGAAGAAGAAGAAGAAGAAGAAGAAGAAGAAGAAGAAGAAGAAGAAGAAGAAGAAGAAGAAGAAGAATGAGAAGAGGAAGAGCAGAAGAATAATAAGAAGAAGAAGAACCAGTGAAGAAGGAAAAACAAAATCAATGATA
>NC_059279.1:2230000-2277500 GCF_017591435.1 Portunus trituberculatus | reverse complement strand
TAGAGGCAGGTGCACAGAAACGTGAACAGGAGAAGAAGGGTGAAGGAAAGGAAACGTGACAGGGAGGAGAAAGGGAAGATGAAAGAGAGGGATTAGAAAGATGAGAAGAGAAATGTCTGGTAGAGTATGAAGGGATAAACAGAGAGATGAGGGGATGAAAAGGGTGAAGATGAAAGGAAAAGTATAAGTAAAAGTAAGATGATGAAAAGAAAGAAAAGAGAAAAGATAGGAAGAAATAAGAAATGGTAGGAATTAAGGAAGAGAGAGGGAAAGAAAGAGAAAGATAGGGAGTAGAAAAGAAAGCAAGGAAGAGAAAGAAGTAGAGGGAATTGAAGAAAATGAAGAAGGAAGAGAAGGAGGGTAAGATAATAAAAAAAAGCAAAGAAAGGAAGGGAAACTCAACTCTAACCTATAAAGTAAGACACTGTAAACTAAACAACGCCTTTCACACACACACACACACACACACACACACACACACACACACACACACACACACACATAACCACAACTTCCTCCCGCCCTTTAAATTTCTCACGAGAGGCTTTTAATAACAATTCTTCTCTCGTCTAGTCATAAAGAACTGAGTGTCTCATCTTAGTTCGTCCCTGCGTGTCACTTCCTAAGAATTTCCTGTCTTTATTCAGTGTGCGTCGGGGAGCAAGAATGGGGTGCTGGGTGGAGGGTAGGGGGGTATGCGCGGGGGGTTCCTTCAAACTGATCTCCCCCTGAAGGTTAAGTGGACATAACACATTATTGTCTTCTAAGGTGCATTGGATAAACACGTGATATTTTTTTTTTTTTTTTTTTTTAGGATAGGTGGGATGGGGCTGGGGATGGGTGGGGATGGTGAGGGTGGGTGGGTGTTTTAGTGTAGTGACTGGCTGTTTGTCTAGTCTTGTCTTGTTTGGTTTAGTCTTCTCTGGCTCTCTCTCTCTCTCTCTGATTTTGCTTATGTTTTCTTATTTTCTTGGTACATTGCTTACATAAATGATTGAACTCACTGGAAATCTAAAATATGTTACAACTTCATGCATATGTGTGTATAATTACGTCTCTCTCTCTCACACAACAATTGTCACAGGAAGCCATAAAAACCACTGGTATTCTGGTCCACACATCCTTTCGATAGATAAAGTGTTGCCAGTTATATTATTTTCCATCTCTCCCTCCCCCCCCCCTCCCGAGCTCTTCCGTTCTTCGTCGTCATTTGAACTCTCCGTCCCGCTTGACACATCCTTCCTCCGCCGCGTGTACAGAGGAACTGAGGCCGACAACACAGCTTTGATCCCAGAAGTTTAAGGTCACTCCGTACATTTGCACTGAGTTTGTCTTTACTTAGTCTCTCTCTCTCTCTCTCTCTCTCTCTCTCTCTCTCTCTCTCTCTCTCTGGTTAATAGTAAAGGGAGTGGAATATTGCGCTAATTCTTTTTATTTTCTTGTTTTTTTTTATTATAATGTTCAGTTTTAATGATTTCTATGAGTGGGAATATAATTGCTTAGAGTGACTGATTGTGTATAAAGTCGTGTTCTGTAATCAGTTTGGGTGTTCTTAACCTCTTCAGTACCATGACGCGTTTGCATATTCGTTCTGATTACTATTTGGTGATTTTATACAGCTTCAGAAACTTATGTGGGGGATTTAAACAATGAAGACTCTGCCCATTAATCTTGTGACCTCCTTAGACCCTTGCTGATGTAAACAGAATCAACTAATCATACCAACAATTCATGATAAAGTAGAGCCTGAAATAAAGATTGAGTAACTGAAACCTCTTACTGCCTTGTAATCTTAATTTTGCTCCATAAAGTCATCTAGTGTTACTCAATGGGGAGAGAAGGAGAGAGGGTGATAGAAGGGAGAGAAAGAGAGAGGATGGTAGAAGGGAGAGAAAGAGAAAGAGAGGGTGGGAGAGATGGGAGAGAAAGAGCAAGGATGGGAGAGAAAGAGAGGGTGGGAGAGATGGGAGAGAAAGAGAGAGTGGAAGAGATTTAAGAGAAAGAGAGACAATTGTAGAAGAAGGAGAGAAAGAAAGAGAGAGAGAATAAGTGTGTGAGTGTGCGTTAGTGTGTGGTGGTGGGAGGGAGGTATAAGGTGACAGGTGTGTGGCTGTGGATGAATGGAAGGTGTGTTAGGATATGATTTGCTTTGTGTGGATGGAGGTAGGCAAGGCAGTGAGAATGAGTGACAGTGTGTGGATGGTTGGGTGGCTAGCTGGATGGATGGATGGACGGATGAATGGCTGGGTGGAGGGCAGGTGTGTTGGAGATGGTCAGGTGAGTAGAGAGTACTTTCCCTTCACTGATACTTGTGATGCGTAACGACTGACTCTCTCTCTCTCTCTCTCTCTCTCTCTCTCTCTCTCTCTCTCTCTCTCTCTCTCTCTCTCTCTCTCTCTCTCCACGGTATTACAATTCGTCGAAGCTCTGTGGCAACTCAGATTGAATAACCGCGATGAATAACACAAGACTCAGCTGGGTATTGTGACACGACCGCTGGGTACCCGCTGTACCGGTGAGTCAGGTACTGGGAGGTACTGGGAGGCGCTGTCCGGGGAGGCACATACCGGGGTTCACTTTGAGGTTAATTTTGAGGTTTCGAAATTATGTTCTGACATGTTTTTATAGTGTTCTGGTTGGGTGTGTAATGTTTTCTGTATTAGTAGTAGTTGTAGGAGGAGGACGAGGAGGAAGAGGAGGAAGCGAAGAAGGAGGAGGACGACGAGAACAAGGACGAGGAGGAGGACGAAGAAGAGGAAGAGAAGGAGAAGGATTAATTGTAGTAGTAGTAGTAGTAAAAGCTTCCCCTTCTGCATTAAAAAAGAAAAAAAAAATAATACAGAAACTAAAAGGCCATTTTCTTACAAGCATATGAAATTGAAAGCTACTGAAGACTCTACTTACACATGTCTTCAATTTTTCCGTATATTTTTTTGCCTTCCTGTGGCTTTCCAAGATTTCCAGTTCTTGTTACCCAGCGGAAAACCTGTGAAGAAGCTTAGCGCCTTATGACCTTGGTGGTGTGGCGCTAAGGAGAAAACAGTGCGGGAGATAGGAGGCAAGAAGTATGTAACGTGTAGCTCAGTGTTGTGTGCTTCAATGATGTCACTGTGTCTGGGATGTCTCTGTTTCTTCTTTTCCTTCTTCTTTGTCTTGTTTGTTTCTATTTTCCTTCGGTTCTTACTTTTCCTTGTTTCTATCATCTTTCTGTTCCTTGTTTTCCATCTTTTTTTCTTTCTTGTTTGTTTTATCTTCCTTCTGTTCTTACTTTTCCTTGTTTCTATATTCCTTCTCTTCCTCCTTTTCCTTCATTTTTGTCTTGTTTGTTTCTGTCTTCCTTCTGTTCTTCCTTTTCCTCCATCATTTCATCTTTCTTTTTTTCCTTTTCTTTTAATGTTTTTGTTCCTACTTTTCCTCCTTCATCACGTCTTTCGTTACATATTTTTCTCTTTGCCCTCTTACCACAGCTATTTCAAACGCAACAGAGATTTCCTGCCAACAACGTAGAAATCTTGTTAATCTGTTGCTAGAAGCCTTTTCAGTAGGAAGAAGCATTTATACCACGAGTTTTTGGTGTGATTGTACGGATTTATTTACATTTGAAAGGGTCTATAGAGGTCAGAAGATTAATGGTCAGAGTCTTCATTATTCTATTAACCATATAAGTTTCTGAAGCTGTATAGAATCACCAAATAGTAAGCAGAATGAATATGGAAACGCGTCGTGGTACTGAAGGGGTTAAAAACACAATGAGAAACACGTGTCACTTCAACTAGAGCATTTTGAGAGTAGAGAACGTGTGGTAACGAATTGCATAACCCCTTCAGTACTAGGACGCAATTTTACCTTGAGCTTTGGGTACGATTAGATGCTTTTATTGATATTTAGGAAGAGTCTATGGAGGTCAGATGATTAGTGGCCACAGTCTTCACTATTTTAATCACCCACATAAGTTTCTGAAGCTGTATAAAATCGCGTCATGGTGCTGAAGGGGTCTTGAGTACAGGCTTGAGTCGCGAAAGTAAACGTGACAGATCCCCACTAGTGAGTCCTGCGGCGGGAGAAAGTAGAAAACCCCGTGGCTGACACTTCGGCAGGGAGGAGGAGGAGGAGGAGGAGGGGGAGGGGGAGAGGTGGATCAGGAAGGTGAGGGGTGGGGAGGTAGAGGGGGTAATGTGCATGTGGGGAATACAGATGAGGGGGTGATGGAGGGGAGACTGTTGCTTAATCCATGGCCGAATGCCGCTCACTATTCACAACCAAGAGGTGTTCACGTGTTCACATGCACACTTCACCCCCCCATCCTCCCCTCCCTACTACTCATAACCACCCCCTCTCCCATCCACCTCTCTCCTCCTACGTGACTCTTTAACTTCTCACTGAAACGATCGGAAAGGGATGAGGAATAAGCTTAAGTGTTTTTTTTGTTCTTTTTTTCCCTTCTTTTAAACTTTACTTTTTGTCAGTGTTACCGCCTCAGTGCACCGCGTCCCTCAAGCCTCGCCAGTTTACCGACGCCATGCCAGACGCCGTATTTTTAAACATCTCAGCGTCTTATCCCGCCGACTTGCAGTTTCGTCGGGTTCTGGTGCAAGTCAGGGCGTTTAAAGTCTGTCCGTGATTCTGCTGATGGTTTAACTACGACTCTGCTTGAAAGAACACATGTCGGGTGCAACAGCTCGGATCACGACACACACACACACCTCGGAACTTGATTGATTAGTTAGGTTAGGTTAGGTTAGGGTAAGTTAAGTTAGGTTTACAAGTCTGTCTGTGTTCTAGTGAGGACTTTACATGATTACCTGGAAAAAACACTCTTTGAAATATGACCAATTATATAAGTTAGGCTAGGTTGGGTTAAGGTTAAGTTTAAAAGTCTGTCATTGGTTCTAGTGATAGTTGAACAAGATATCTACATGATCAACTGGAAGAAACACACTCCAGTTTAACGAGATCTCTACAATATCACTTGGAAAAATACCCTTCATATCAATTAGGTTAGGTTAGGTTAGTTTAAGTTAGGTTAAGTTCACGAGCATGCCTATAACTCCAGTGGTGGTGTAGCAAGGAAAGCACCACATGGATAAACAACCACAAACACCTGACTAATCTCCGTGGTGGCCTTTGACACCAATACCAGCGAGGGAACAAAGTGAAACAGTGGCCTTGACTCATGAGGGACAAGAGGTCAGCTGCGGTTCATGTTTCCTTTGTGTTCCTTTGTATCACTGTGTGTTGCTTTGTATGCCCCTAACCAGATCAGCAATCGACACACACACACACACACACACACGTACTGTCTTCTATGTATGTATGTTGTCATCCCGTCCTCTGATAAGAATTAGGATGTTGAGTGAAGGCCTTTCCGTCACACTCTCGGTGCACGTGGCGGGGCGAGGCGGGGCGGGGTGCTACAAGACTGTCAAGGACCTCAGGTGTGCAGAGAAGCTCCCACTCAATTATTGTACCTGACTGTGTTCCCATGGCGACCTTCCCTTTAGTTTCCTGTTCCTGACTGAGCCCATCACTCCTCGCCCTCCATGAACTTTGCCGCGCCTCTCTTTTACCTCTCTTACTTTCGTGCAACCTATCACAAACTGTCCATTATCTTTAAATTCTTGCTTGAAGTTAGGCGGAGCTTATCGCAAACTCCACTAACTATCTCAATTATACACCTCCTTAACATACCTCAACGCAAACACTTCTATCTCACATCTTTTATCTTATCACATTTTGTTCTTACTGTCTCTTATCTCCTAATATCACATACCTCATCACAAACAATCTTATTTTAGTCTTGCTTATCACAAACAATCTCTTACGTTACATCTCTCTCAAGATAAGATACTACATCACATCACATGGTAATCAGTGTCTCTCAATGCTTATAGATTAGATTAGTGCAGCTTATCACAAACACTACCCTGCATATCACAGCTTCGTAAGAACTAATCAATTTGTCTGTTTCTCTTCCATGAGACACGAAGCAGATCTGACACAGGTTACCAAGTGTTTAAGCTCACACCCTCAGCCTCACGTTGCCTCATTCACCCAGGCCTGTATTGGGAAACGCTTTGCTATCTCACCATCACTGCTTTCCAAAGGCTTCAGTTGAATTTACTTGTGTTTTAAGTTGTTTTTTTTTCATGATTCTGGCGATAGATTGGCAAGATTTCTAGTTCGTTAAAGGAGAAACTGTCTTGAAAACTCGGTTAGTTGTCTCTGTACCCTTGAAAAACTTGTAGTGATAGAAGAAGGCGTTTCTGAACACAAGACGTCAAGTAGAAGATCGAAACAAGGAGCTATTCGACCCTGGCCAGTGCATGAAGCAACGCCCACAACCCCAAGGACACTGCATGCTCCCCTTTAGGACGCTCCATATGCTGCGACCTCACCTTTCTGCCTTCCCATGACCCAAGACCTACGTAACCATGCCGCTGTTTAGAATCCATCGGTCTTCACTGCTTATTGGTCGCCAGGATTTGTGGGATTGCTAGACATTTGGGACAGGAAAGGAATGGTAGACGCAGTTGCAGTGGGGAACGAAGGCAGCATTGTGACTTTTAATTTATTGAACGCTTGGACTCAGATTTTGTGAGGTTAGGTTACGTATCAGCTTGTCTAAGTACTTAAGATCGAGGGAAGAGAATGAAAGACACAAGACAAGGTGTAAATTAAGTGTAGAAACATTTTGCTCTGCTTTAGACTCAATACTGTACATATCTTGGGAGCAGGCTTACGTCAGGTTAGGTTAGATAAGGTGTCAGTGGATATGAGGGCCCGAGATTGAAGGAAGGGAAGAGAAGGGAAGACAAGACGCAAAAGAGAGGGAGTGAATGCAGCATACTCGGCTTCTAATCCAAGACTGTTCCTATCTTGGGCAGAGCATGAATGGTCCTTACTCTGAGCTGGCAATGGCATCGATCAAGGGCCAGGAAGGGGTGAGAGGGAGGCAAGAGAGGCAGCATTTGGCAGGTGCGTGGCATCCTCAGCCGAGCAGCCGCTGTGCACGTGATCACCGGCCCAAGGTAAACGCGGCCGCCTCGCTCACCTGTTTTGCACCTCACCTTGGTGGTCTGAGTTTCATTGGAGTTTGTAAAGTACCGGCGCTTTCTATTGCCACGTGGATGTGAGGAAACGATGAGTAAAGGATGAATGCACCACCAGACCACGAGCAAATGCCACGATCATGCTTAATTTGTGTGGTTTCAGTTTCGTTTCGTGTTTCTATTTGAACAGCCCTTTCTGTCTCCGCGTGGATGTCTGGAAATGAGTACCTGATGAATGAATAATGTAGAGATGGTGAAGCGACAAGGAAGTAACGAGATCATGCTTCACTTCAAGTTTGAGTTTCGTGTTTGTGCTGAACTCGCTTGCTGTTTCACTTTGAGCATAAGGAACAGATGAATGTGACGAATAACACAGAAACGACATACTGACAACCCATTTCACTTCGCTGTATTTAAGAACAGACTCTTCCCAATAACACACAAAACATCAAGAAACACAAAAGCAACAAGACCAACACCAGTCATCACCAATGCATCCCGGTGGTGTTGCGTTGCAGGTACGGCAGAGAGGCTGAGATGCTAAGATGCGTACCCTCCATCCCAACACTCAGGCTCACCTCTACACACTCACCACTACACCTCTTACTCACCTCCATCGTGCCGGTGTCGGGGCGTCTCCTCGTATCAACTCTAGCTGTGTCGGTAAAGGAGTGGCAGCAGGCGCGGAAGTTGGTGCCGTTGGGCTAACCTGTTGCTCCTTACCACACAAGGCTCGGTTGTTCTAAACGCTCAAATGTTCAACCACAGCGCGACTAGCGAACGTAACCGTCACGGGGACTCACGAACTGAAACTCCCGCTAAACACTGAGGAACAGATAGACTTCTTGGCTTTCCTGGGAACGAGGAACCCGGATGACTGTGGAGAGTAGAATGCGTTGAGGCTCAGTCAGAGGCGTGAGGTGGGCGCTCCTCTCACCACTACAGCTGAAGCCTGACTGAGGGAGAAAGGCCACCCAGAGCACCACAACAACACACACACAGAGGCGACCACATGTGCTGGGGGGTAGTGGGTGTGTTGGGGAGGAGCCAGGCATGGGGGTAATAGGAGACTGAGTACAAGGGGGTGTAGGGGATGCGGCGTCACTCCTGGCTATGGGTAGATCTTTGTGTGCAAGTCCTCCATGTAAGGAAACAATTGACTGTGTAATTCCTAGAAACACATGACGGGGAAACTTGAGGGAAAACTTGTGTGTTAAGGGGGCGCTGTTTAAAGGAAAAACACTCATTGGAAACAGTCAAAGCTGGGTGTATTTTTGCCACGTTGCATTGGGGTCCTCTGGGGGCGTAGGGTGTGACGGTGTGGGGTGTGGAGTGTGGGATGTGGGATTTGCCAGCCAGCCCGCCCGGCGCCCACCACACGCCCCCCCATCCCTCCTGCCCGCCCGTCTGCCAGCCTCCAGGAACTGATCATGCTACTCTGTGCTAATGTGTGTGCTGGAATTTGGTGAAGGTGATTGTTGTTTGTAAAGCTTTTTTTTTCTATTTTCTTTTTCTTTTTTTGGGAGGTTCTTTTGTCAGTATGGAGAGGGAAGATTGACTGACTGATGAACGAATGACTGACTGTCTGACTGACTGACTGAATGAATGAATGAATGAATGATTAAGTGATTGATTGATTGACTGACTGACTGAATGAATGAATGAATGATTAAGTGATTGATAGACTGACTGACTGACTGACTGATTGACTGAATGATTAAGTGATTGATTGATTGATTGACTGACTGACTGACTGACTGAATGAATGAATGAATGAATAAATGATTAAGTGATTGATTGACTGACTGACTGACTGACCGACCGACCGACCGACCGACCGACTGAATGACTGACTGACTGAATGAATAAATGAATAACGGAATGATTAAGTGACTAACTGACAGACCGACCGACTTACTGAGTTCAGGGCAAAGGAAGATAGAAATACAAAAGCAGGTATGGATTTGCAGAGCTGACCAAATAACTTCACTTGTATCATGTTATAATTAAAAGAACAATTGAAATGTTAAGGCAGGTGGTAAATTAATCCCAAGGTAATCTAATACAAGGGACATAACAAAGGTGACATGCAAAATCCAGGATAGGACGAGGAATAATGAGGTAAAGGTCGGCATTATTCGTATTCTGAAACGCTTTGCTCTCACCACGACTATTTTTGAAGACCACAGAGATAATTAGGGAGGTTTTTCAAGAGTGTTTCTCCAGTTAACCTCTTCAGCACTGGGACGCATTTTTACCACGAGTTTTTGTGTACGATTAGATCATTTTATTGACATTTTTGTTGGAGGTCAGAAGATTAATGGCCACAGTCTTCACTATTTTAATCCTCCGCATGAGTTTCTGAAGCTGTATAAAATCATTAGATAATAAGCAAAATGAATATGGAAACGCGTCATGGTACTGAAGAGGTTAATAACGGAGAAATGTTGTCACTCTTCCTCTAGAACCGTAAAAACACCTTAAAAAGTATTAGTATATTTAGATAAAGCCTTTTGAAATAATAATAGTGAAGACTGTGGCCATTAATATTCTGACCTCCATAATGTCAATAAAATGGTCTAAAAATATACAAAACTGTAGGGAAATAAAGATAAATAATACATAGGAAGGAAGTTGAAGTTATGAAGTTGAGTTGTTGAAATTATGAAGTTGAGTTGTTGAAGTTATGAAGTTGAGTTGTTGAAGTTATGAAGTTGAGTTGTTGAAGTTGAGTTGTTGAAGTTATGAAGTTGAGTTGTTGAAGTTATGAAGTTGAGTTGTTGAAGTTATGAAGTTGAGTTGTTGAAGTTATGAAGTTGAGTTGTTGAAGTTATGAAGTTGAGTTGTTGAAGTTATGAAGTTGAGTTTGTTGAAGTTATGAAGTTGAGTTGTTGAAGTTATGAAGTTGAGTTTGTTGAAGTTATGAAGTTGAGTTTGTTGAAGTTATGAAGTTGAGTTGTTGAAGTTATGAAATTGAGTTGTTGAAGTTATGAAGTTGAGTTGTTGAAGTTATGAAGTTGAGTTTGTTGAAGTTATGAAGTTGAGTTTGTTGAAGTTATGAAGTTGAGTTGTTGAAGTTATGAAATTGAGTTGTTGAAGTTATGAAGTTGAGTTGTTGAAGTTATGAAGTTGAGTTTGTTGAAGTTATGAAGTTGAGTTGTTGAAGTTATGAAGTTGAGTTGTTGAAGTTATGAAGTTGAGTTGTTGAAGTTATGAAGTTGAGTTGTTGAAGTTATGAAGTTGAGTTGTTGAAGTTGAGTTGTTGAAGTTATGAAGTTGGGTTGTTGAAGTTATGAAGTTGGGTTGTTGAAGTTATGAAGTTGAGTTGTTGAAGTTATGAAGTTGAGTTGTTGAAGTTATGAAGTTGAGTTGCTGAAGTTATGAAGTTGAGTTGTTGAAGTTATGAAGTTGAGTTGTTGAAGTTGAGTTGTTGAAGTTATGAAGTTGAGTTGTTGAAGTTGAGTTGTTGAAGTTATGAAGTTGAGTTGTTGAAGTTATGAAGTTGAGTTTTTGAAGTTATGAAGTTGAGTTTTTGAAGTTATGAAGTTGGATTGTTGAAGTTATGAAGTTGAATTGTAGATGGATGGACTCAGAATTCAGGTTGTTTGTTATGAGTAATTTGGAAGTTTTAAAAGAGTATTCGATAGATTAATTGATAGGATTGATAGGAAGAAATAGGTAGGTGTGTAGGATAAAGGGACTGCAGAGTGTAGGCCTATTCACTTGAAGCTTTTATTTCTCTCTCTCTCTCTCTCTCTCTCTCTCTCTCTCTCTCTCTCTCTCTCTCTCTCTCTCTCTCTCTCACCTGGTGGTCATGTTATACCTGCTCTGTGTCTCGCCATGCTCTTTTCTATCCTGTTCCTTTTTTTTTCTTCACCTGTCCACAGTTATTTCCGTCTGATTCACTAACTTCATGAAAAAAAAAGAAATGCGACTCAGCAAAGCAGTACGTGATCTTGAGTCTTGCTGTGTGTGTGTGTGTGTGTGAGAGAGAGAGAGAGAGAGAGAGAGAGAGAGAGAGAGAGAGAGAGAGAGAGAGAGAGATTTCAAGACATATACATCCCATTCTTTTTTTTTTTTTTTGACGAATTCCCTCGGACATACTCTGCTCGGGGACTGGCATGTAAGTAGGCCTTTTTTTTTTTTTTTTTTTGTTGTTTATTTTGTTGAATCGTTTGTGTTGCCCTTGGTCAGTTTTCCCCCTCTTACATAAATAAAAAGAAATAGAAAAACACTAACAACACTAATAAGACTAACAATACATAATGGTGGTTCTGAATTCCTAATATGAGACGTTAGCGAGATGAAATGCATTGAAGGAGGAAGTGATGGAGTGGGAGGGACAGAGGGGAAGGGGAGGGAATAGAGAGGGAGGGGGGAGTAGTGAGAGGTGTGTGTTATCAAGGGAAGGAGGGAGGGGGGTGACGCGCCCTGGTAGTGATCTCATCGATGGGCGTGGTGGAGGAGGCGTGGAAGGAAGGGGGGATGGTGTGCTTAGGGATGTCTCCACTGCGCACTGAAAGCACACACACACACGGTTTCTCTCTCTCTCTCTCTCTCTCTCTCTCTCTCTCTCTCTCTCTCTCTCTCTCTCTCACACACACACACACACACACACACACACACACACACACACACACACACACACACACACACACACACACACACACACACACACACACACATTTTCCTAACCAGATTATGAAGTAAAAGAAGGAGGAAGTTACACGCTAATTTTACCCTTACATACGAGGACATGAGAAGTGTGAGGTGGCGTGAGATGAGGATGATAAGGTGCGGGGTATGCGGGGTCATGAGGTGACGTGAGGGAGAACATGTGGGGTGAGTTAGGTTAGGTTAAGTTTAGTTAGACAAGTGGCGTTTGTAGGAAAGAATATTCAGGATGATGTTTTTAAGTCAATCACCACCCATGCACAGCTGTCTGTCTGTCTATATGTCTATCTGTCTGTCTGTCTGCCCGTCTGTGTGTCTGTCTGTCTGTCTGTCTGTCTGTGTTTTAGTCTGTGTGTTTGTCTGCGTTCCTCTACGTGTGTGTGTGTGTGTGTGTGTGTGTGTGTGTGTGTGTGTGTGTGTGTGTGTGTGTGTGTGTGTAATAATAATAATACACTGTTTATTCAGATGGTAGTACATATATAATGAAAATATACAATGAAGGATGGCGAGGAGGCTTAAGTTTAGTGTGTGTGTGTGTGTGTGTGTGTGTGTGTGTGTGTGTGCGTTAATGAGTGATGGTATAGATGTGAGTGCTTGAATTCTTGCCTCATATCTCCTGTTTTTTTTTTTTTTTTTTTTTTTTTACATTACAAGGGCACTGGCCAAGGGAAAACAGTGTTTGAAAAAAAATCCCGCTGGTTGCCAGGCCCTGTTTAGAGGAAAGTAGGAGAAAGAAAAAACAAAAAAAATCTAAAAGGAGGGTCCAGTTAACGTAAGAGGTGTCTTGACACTCCTCTTTTGAAAGAGTTTAAGTCATAGGCAGGTGGAAATACAGACACAGGTAGAGAGTTCCAGAGTTTACCAGTGTAGGGAATGAAGGAGTGAAGATACTGGTTAACTCTTGCATTAGGAAGATGGACAGAATAGGGATGAGAAGAAGTAGAGAGTCTTGTGCAGCGAGGCCGCAGGAGGGGAAGGCATGCAGTTAGCAAGTTCAGAAGAGCAGACAGCATGAAAACAGCGGTAGAAGACAGATAAAGATGCAACATTGCGGCGGTGACTTAAAGAATCAAGACAGTCAGTTAGAGGAGAAGAGTTGATAAGACGAAAAGCTTTAGATTCCACCTTGTTTAGTAAAGCTGTGTGTGGATCCCCCAGACATGAGAGCCATACTCCATACACGGGCGGATAAGGCCCTGTACAGAGCAAGCAGCTGGGAGGGAGAGAAAATGGACGAAGACGCCACAGGACACCTAACTTCTTGGAAGCTGATTTAGCAAGAGTAGAGATGTGAAATTTCCAGTTTAGATTTTTAGTGAAGGATAGACCGAGTGTGTTTAATGTAGAGGAGAGGGAAGTTGAGTGTTATTGAAGAAGAGAGGATAGTTGTCTGGAAGGTTATGTCGAGTAGATAGTTGTAGAAATTGAGTTTTGAGGCATTGAACAAAACCAGGTTTTCTCTGCCCCAATCAGAAACAAGTGAAAGATCAGAAGTTAGGCGTCCTATAGCATCTCGCCTTGAGTCATTTAATTGTTGTTGGGTTGGGCGTCTGTTGAACGCTGTTGAATAATGCAGGTGGTATCATCAGCATAGGAGTGGATAGGGCATTGAGTCAGATTTAGGAGATCATTGATGAATAATAGAAAGAGAGTGGGTGATAGGACAGAACCCTGTGGAACACCACTGTTGATAGTTTTAGGGAAGAACAGTGACCGTCTACTACAGCAGCAATAGAACGATCGGAAAGGAAACTGGAGATGAAGGTACAGAGAGAAGGATAGAATCCGTAGGAGGGTAGTTTAGAAATTAAAGATTTGTGCCAGACTCTATCGAAGGCTTTCGATATGTCAAGGCCGACAGCAAAGGTTTCACCGAAGTCCCTAAAGAGGATGACCAAGATTCAGTTAGGAAAGTAAGAAGATCACCAGTAGATCTGCCTTTACGGAAACCATACTGGCAATCAGAGAGAAGGTTGTGAGCTGATAGATGCCTCATTATCTTCCTATTAAGGATAGACTCAAAGGCTTTAGAAAGGCAGGAAATCAAAGCTATAGGGCGGTAGTTAGAAGGATTGGAGTGGTCACCTTTTTAGGGACAGGTTGAATGTGAGCAAACTTCCAGCAAGAAGGATAAATAGAAGTAGAGACACAGATGAAAGAGTTTGACCAGGCAGTGAGCGAGTTCGGAAGCACAGTTTTGAGAACAACAGGAGGGACTCCATCCGGACCGTAAGCCTTCCGAGAATCAAGGCCAGAGAGGGCCAGGAAAACGTCTTTATAAAGAATTTTAATTTTAGGGATGAAGTAGTCAGAGGGTGGAGGAGTAGGAGGAATATGCCCAGAATCATCCAAAGTTGAGTTGGTAGCAAAGGTTTGAGCGAAGAGTTCAGCTTTAGAAAAGAAGAGACAGCTGTAGAGCCATCTGGATGAAGTAAAGGAGGGAAAGACGAAGAAGTAAAGTTGTTAGAGATATTATTGGCTAGATGCCAGAAATCTCGAGAGGAGTTAGAATTGGAAAGACTTTGACATTTTCTATTGATGAAAGAGTTTTTAGTAAGTTGGAGAATAGATTTGGCATGATTACGGGCAGAAATATATAGGGCATGAGTTTCAGCAGTTGGATGGCTACGGAACCGTTTGTGAGCCGCCTCTCTATCATTGACAGCACGAGAACAAGCAGAGTTAAACCAAGGCTTTTTAGCTTTAGGGTTAGAGAAAGTATGAGGAATGTATAGCTCCATGCCAGAGATAATCACCTCTGTTATGCGCTCGGCACAAAGAGAAGGATCTCTGACATGAAAACAATAATCATCCCAAGGGAAATCAGAATAGTACTGCCTTAGTTCCTCCCACTTAGCAGAGTTAAAATGCCAGAAGCACCTCCGCTTAGGCGGGTCCTGAGGCTGCACTGGAGTGATAGAACAGGTAGCGGAAATTAGATTGTGGTCGGAGGAGCCCAACGGAGAGGAAAGTTTAACAGAGTAAGCAGAAGGGTTGGAGGTTAGGAAAAGATCAAGAATGTTGGGCGTGTCTCCAAGGCGGTTTAATATTTCTTCATTTGCTCTTGCTTTTCCCTGTTCCTGTTCCTGTCTTTTGTTCTTTTGATCATTGTAGTAGTAGTAGTAGTAGTAGTAGTAGTAGTAGTAGTAGTAGTAGTAGTAGTAGTATGATTATTTCGTATGCTCTTTCTTGGCTATCATTTGTTGTTGTTGTTGTTGTTTATCGTTGTTGTTGTTGTTGTTGTTGTTTATCGTTGCTGCTCTCATTGTTATTGCTGATGCTTATGATGATGTTAGATGACGATAGAAATAAAAACAACAACAAACAAGAACAACACTAACACAAACACCAGAACAGTAACATCGCAGTTGGAAAAGAGAAGGAAAGGAAAATAAAGCAAACTAAACAAAGAACTTACAGATTAGAGAGAGAGAGAGAGAGAGAGAGAGAGAGAGAGAGAGGTGAGGCTAAAGAGAGGAATATAAGCATGTGTGTGTTTTAATGAATGCGAGAAAACTTACTTGGTGCTTTGGTTGATGACTCGTCGCTGGTGTGTCGTGGAGAGATGTTAACTGCGTCATCCTTCACTCTCTCTCTCTCTCTCTCTCTCTATTATTATTTTTGCGTTTCTGATCCTTTGTCGTCTTTACTTATGTCCTTTCTTGTCTTTTTCGTAGCTCTCTCTCTCTCTCTCTCTCTCTCTCTCTCTCTCTCTCTCTCTCTCTCTCTCTCTCTCTCAACAAAGTTAAATTTCCAAACGTGAAACTGAAATTTTGGGTTTTTACTGTCATCCTTTCCTTTTTATTCCTTTTTTTTTATTTTACTTATTCTTTAGTTCGTTGGTCGCGATATTCTCTTGAACATTGGCGCATTTTTGTTGTCTACAGTGAATTGATGTAGTTCTTTTGTAGTTTATTTTCTCAATTCCTGCAATTTTAAACCCTCGAGTACCGTGACGCGTTTCTGTATTAATTTTGGTGACTATTTGGTGATTTTATACAGCTTCAGGAACTTATTTGGGGTGTTAAAGTAGTGAAGACTGTGGCTATTAATCTTCTGACCTCCATAGACCCTTCCTAATGTCAATAAAATGGTCTAATCGTACACAAAATCTCAAGGTAAAAAAATGACCCAGTGTTTCTTTTTTTTTTTCATTTTTTTTTTTTTTTTACAGTTTACTAATGTTTTCGTTGCCACCTTCTCTTATTTCAAACCAAATTTTGTTGTTCAGGGAAACTTACCACATGCTGTAAATTTCTTGGAACACTTGAAACTTAATCCTTGTACTTCTCTGAGCGTCTTTCCTTCAATTCCTTTCTTCTTCTTATAATCAGCCACAACTTTTATCCATGTCTTTGTTATCTACAGTTTCTAAAGTTGTAATCTTTCAATCACTACATATTTTTTTCTTATAGTTTCATCATCCACTATTTTTTTTATCCAATTTTTTTCCTCTATTACAGTCTTTTGCAGTTAATATGATCTGGAGTCGATAAGGTTGTAATAATGTAATGTAATAATAATCACTACATTTTTATCATTATTGTTTCACCATCCACAGGTTTTAATCCACTTTTTTCCTATATTACATAAGTCAATTTTTTTTTTCATTATAGTTTTATCATCTACAAATTTTAATTCACTTTTTTTCCTAAATTACATAATAATCACTACATTTTTTTAGATTATAGTTTCACCATCCACATGTTTTAATCTCCTTTTGTCCTAAATTACATAAATCACTACATTTTTTTCTCATAGTTTCATCATCCACAAATTTTAATCCACTTTTGTCCAATATTACATGTCAATACTTTTTTCATTATAGTTTCATCATCTACAAATTTTAATCCACTTTTCTCCTAAATTACATAATAATCACATTTTTTTTTCTTTATAGTTTCACCATCTACAAATTTTAATCCACTTTTGTCCAATATTACATGTCAATACATTTTTTTTATTATAGTTTCATCATCTACAAATTTTAATCCACTTTTCTCCTAAATTACATAATAATCACATTTTTTTTTCATTATAGTTTCATCATCCACAAATTTTAAACCACTTGGAGTCTTGAAGTTGTGTAATCTTTGAATCAATACATTTTTTCCCTTATAGTTTCATCACCCACGACTTTTCTCGTCATATGTGTCCTATTTTACAATCTTTTCCAGGAAATGAGCCACTGGAAATGATGAATTATTTGTGATTTATGGGACAGAAACGATTAAGACATCACAGGTGTTTATAGAAGATATTTTGTGTGGCAATAAAATTATAAAACGCTTGTGATAAATAGACAGATAGATAAATAGATAGATAGTTAGGTAGATAGATAGATAGGGAGATAGATAAGTATTAAAGATTAAAACATGGGAAGAATTCGTAAAGGTAAACACACACACACACACACACACACACACACACACACACACACACACACACACACACACACACACACACACACACACACACGGGTTTTTGGTTCATAAACGCTAGATCTTCCTCTCTTCCTTCATTTCACTCAAATCTTTTTTTCATACACATTTTTCCCTTTTAATATTCACGTTTTTTTTATTGTTTTCTGTCTACACACTCTTTCTCTTTCTCTTTGAACCTCCCTTTTATCACAACACTCCCTGACACACAC
Organism: Portunus trituberculatus; assembly: GCF_017591435.1. Taxonomy (NCBI): domain Eukaryota; kingdom Metazoa; phylum Arthropoda; class Malacostraca; order Decapoda; family Portunidae; genus Portunus; species Portunus trituberculatus. The sequence continues at coordinate 2,260,124 of NC_059279.1, read as the reverse complement.
ACACACACACACACACACACACACACACACACACACACACACACACACACACACACACACACACACACACAGCACACCACGATCATCTCGGTGCTCACGTGATCTTATTTAATTACCTGTTTCATATACCGGTATTTGCCTCACTCCTGTCTGGAACCTGAACCTTCTGCTCGAACCCTGAGTGAATCCTAAGTGAACCCTCCCCACTCCCACTCCCACCACACCTCTCCTCTCCCACCCACTACCTCACTCAACCACATTTACTTTACCTACTCAGAATGAATTAACACACTACACCCTCGCACAATTTACCACACTGCAGACTATAGCTACACTCTACCACACTTCACCACCCCTTCAAACTAGCCCTACTATAGTCTGCCACAGTTAACCACGCACATTGTCATCACCCAGTCCGCTACTACACTACTACAGCTAAACACGTATATCTCCCACTCAAAGCAACTACCACACACACACACACACACACACACACACACACACACATCATCTCAAGTAAGTGATAACGTGAACCCAAACATGTCTTGGTTTTCCGCCTTCCTGACAAAATTACCTAAGAGAGAGAGAGAGAGAGAGAGAGAGAGAGAGAGAGAGAGAGAGAGGGAGAGGGACGAGTTTTTGTGCAGAGGAAGACGAGGAAAGCGATAAATAAACCAATAGGTAATAAATAAAATAGATAGATAAAAAGATAGATAAATAAATAATGCTTGGATGAAGAAGACGAGGAGAAGGAGAGACGAAAGAATAGGAAATGGAAAGGGAAGAAGAGGAGGAACAGGAGAGAAAGAGAGGCAAAAGAAATAAAAAGAGGAGGAAGAGGAGAGAAAGAAACACAAAAGAAAAGGAAAGAGGAGTAGAAAAAAGGAAGAGGAAAAAAAAAAGATTAAAGAAATTAGAGAAAGAAAAGGGAAAAAAACAGGATAGTGGAAAGATAACGAAGAGGAAAAGGAAGAGAAGAGAGAAGGAAAGGAAACAGAAAGAAGAAGAAAAAGAAGAAGAAGAAGAAGAAGAGGAGGAGGAGGAGGAGGAGGAGGAGGAGGAGGAGGAGTAGGAAGAGGAGAAACAGTCAGAGAAGGAAGAGGAAATGAGAAAAAAACGTGAGACGGGAAAGAAAACGGAGAGGAAGGGAAGAGAGGAGAGAAGAAGGAAACGGAAAGAAAAAGGAGGAGAAGGAGGAGTAGGAAGAGGAGAAACATAAAGGAACACAAAGGAAGTCCAAACAGCAAGAAACCATTAGTGACATTAGCGGGAGACAAGATAGTATAGAAGAAAGAGGAGGAATAGGAGGAGGAGAAGGAGGAATTACAGGAGGAAGAGGAGAAATATAAAGGAACACAAAGGAAGTACAAACAACAAGCGACCATTAGAGCAGTTAGTGGGAGAGACAAGATAGTAAAGAAGGGATAGGAGGAGGAGAAAGGGGAAGAAGAGGAGAGGAGGAGGAGGAGGAGGAAGACCGGTGAGTGAGAGGTGCCATCCACGTGAGAAAGGAGCGAATACTTGAGCGTGTTTTATTAGTCCCTAGAGGAGGCTGTCCGAAGCTTCGAAGCCGTGATGTTTTTACCCCGAGCCGTGTTTCGCATCAGTGCTGGGCTTCTTTTTCGCGTCAAGGACACTCACACACACACACACACACACGGCCAGAGCGCTAAGAGGACACAGGAAATCTAAGGAAAAAGAGGAAAAGATGTGCAGAAATACAGTTTTCCAAGAAGAGCAATAAATCAGTGGAAATGTGTGTGCTGGAGATTAGTCTGTCTGTGTGTGTGTGTGTGTGTGTGTGTGTGTGTGTGTGTGTGTGTGTGTGTGTGTGTGTGTCCAAACTTTACATCTCAGGACAGATATGATAGTTTGATAGCAAAAGACATTACAACTTTGACTAATTCCTGTAAAATGAAAAAAAAAAGGAAAAAGAAATATATGAGTAGGGAAACACAGAAGCAGGTAAAGCACGGAAATATTCTTAAGTGCATTTGTCTAATTCAATAACAATACTGAACGCTTGCCACTCATTTATCTATTTGAAAACCCTTAAAAAATTTGAAGTCGTGTATTTCTGTATCTATCGTACAAATAATTTATCTACTACTACTAACCTTACGCAATTTAATCGTATAGCAACTATTCTCGAGTCATCATCAATTACATAATCAACACCTGCAACAAGATTAACTGTGTACCTGTTATTTATTTATTTGCCACAGCTAGCAACTAACAACATTCGTTCATCTGTCTTTCTACATAGGTTAGGTTAGGTTAGGTTAGGTTAGTATAATACAATAGAAACCACACTCAGGTCATAAACTGTCACATAATCAACGCCTGTAACAATATTGGTGTGTGCCTGTTATTTATTTCACCTTAACTAACAACTACCAGCATCCCTCACCCATCTGTCCGTCCACATAACGTTACACAATTTAATCCTATAGCAACAATTACATAATCAACATCTTTAACAATATTGAGTGTGTGCCTGTTATTTATTTCACCTTAACTAACAACTACCAGCATCCCTCACCCATCTGTCCGTCCACATAACGTTACACAATTTAATCCTATAGCAACAATTACATAATCAACATCTTTAACAATATTGAGTGTGTGCCTGATATTTATTTCACCTTAACTAACAACTACCAGCATCCCTCACCCCTCTGTCCGCCCACGTAACTTTAACAAGACAGTATAATCCTATAGCAACCATACTTGAGGAGCCTACCACATAATCAACATCTTTATTAAGCCCGTACCTGCCATTTATTTACCACTACTAACAACTAACAACATTCTTTCATCTGTCTTTCTACACAACCTTAATAAATTAGTATAATCTAATAGAAACCACACTCAGGTCATCAACTATCACATAATCATAACCTTTAACAATATAGAGTCCTTACCTGTCATTTATTTATTTATCACTACGAGGGACTACCAGCATTCCTCACTCAACTGTCTATAACCTTAAAACATTATAATTCTAAACCTCACCCGAGTCATCAACACCTTTAACACACACACACACACACACACACACACACACACGGGTCTTTGGTTCATACACGCCAGATCTTCCTCTCTTCCTTCTTCATTTCACTTCAATCTTTCTTCCTTACACATTTTTCCCTTCTAATATTCACGTTTTTTTTTTTTTTGTCTATACACTCTTTCTCTTTCTCTTTGAACCTCCTTTTTATCACTAGCACTCCCTTCTTACCTGTCATTTATTTAGCACTAACTTCCCTGTCTACATCACCTTTTCAATACTGAGACACATTTTTACCTTGAGATTAGTGTACGATTAGACCATTTTATTGACATTAGGAGAGGTCTATGGAGGTCAGAAGATTAATGGCCACAGTCTTCACTAGTTTAATCCCCCACATAAGTTTCCGAAGCTGTATAGTAAGCAGCACATAATCAATACTTTTAACAATATTGAGTTCTTTTATCCCCGTGTTGGCCTTGACCGTGTGGAAGGAGTGAGGGAGACAATTTTATGTATTTCGATCAGCAGCGTCTGTCGGAGGGAAAGTAATGTGTGCCCGGAGGCGTCAGCGGGGATCAGGAACACTCAGCACTTGAATTCCGGGAAGCCGCTACGTCGTGAAAGAGGAGGCGAGGGAAGAGAAGGCAGGGAAGGGAAGGGAAGGGAAAGAGAAATGAAGGGAAGATATGGGAGAAGAGAGGGAAGAATAAAAAAAGAGAAGAAAGAAAGGAAAGAGAAGGGAAGAAAAGGAGAGGAGAGAGAAATGAAGGAAGATAAGGTAAAATATAGGGAAGAAGCAAACAGAGAAAAAGGAAAGAGAAGGGAAAGAAAAGAGGAGAACGAGAAATGAACGTAAGATAAGGTAAAGGAGGGAAGAAGCAAAAAGAAGAAAGAAAGGAAAGAGAAGGGAAGGAAAAGAGGGGAGAGAAAAATTAAATAAGAGGAAGCAAAAAAGGAGAAGAAAGAAAGGAAATAAAAGAGAAAGAATGGAGGGGAGAGAGAAAGGAAGGCAGGAAGGTGAGGTTAAGGAGAGAGGAAGGAGCAAAGTAAGACAAAAGAGAAAGAAGGAAGAAAAGAAAGAGAAGGGAAAGAAGGATAGGAAGACAGCGAAGGGAAGATGAAATAGATAAAGAAAGGAAAACAAAGAAGAAAAAATAATAAGAAGGAAGAAAAGAAAAAAAAGAAGGAAAGGAAAGGAGGGTAAGAAGAGAGGGAAGGGAAGATAAAGGAAAGAAAGCAAGGTGAAGAGTAAGATAAGATAAAAGAAGGAGGAAGAGAACGAAGAGAACGAATGAAAGAAAAAGGAAGGGAGAAGAAGAGGGAAGGAAAGGGAAATGAGGGAAGGAAACAAAGGAAAGGAAGATAAGGGAAAGGAAGGAAGGAGAAGGAAAACAATGTAAAAAAGTGAAGAAGAGAGAGAGAAAAAAAACAAGAGAAAGGAAACACGGAGAAGGAAAGGAAAGATACAAAAAGAAAACAAAAAATAACAGACGAGGAAAATAAAGAAAAAAACAAGAGAGAAGCAGTAAAAAGAGAAGAGATGAGAAAACCAAACAGAGAAGAAAAGAGGAAAAAGAAGAAAAGAGAAAGAAAAAAACATAATTGGCTTACACTAGACAGAGGAGCGTGATGAGGGTAAGAGCTGAGGGGAGAGGAGGAGCAGGTGGAGGAGTGAGGGGAAAAGGGAGTGGCTGACTAGACTTGCGGGAATAAAGAGAGAGAGGAAGAGAAAGAGAGGTGACTCATGTAAGGGGAGACGAGTTTTAATAGATGAAAGAGGAAAGAAAGAGGAGTTAGGTAAGGGAGTGGCTGGTGGTAGTAGTAGTAGTAGTAGTAGTAGTAGTAGCAGTAGTAATAGCAGTGAAAGGAAACAAAAAGAAAAAAGGAAAGAAAAATGAATAAAGGAAATGGGGAAAAAAGGGGAATATAGAAAAAAAAGAAGGGAAAGAAAGGGAAAGAGATTATATCTGGAAAAAAAGAAGAGAAAGAATAAGATCTGATCGATGAATAGGTGATATAGGAAGAGGAGGAGGAGGAGGAGGAGGAGGAGGAAGAAGAAGAAGAAGAAGAAGAAGAAGAAGAAGAAGAAGAAGAAGAAGAAGAAGAAGAAGAAGAAGAAGAAGAAGAAGAAGAAGAAGAAGAAGAAGAAGAAGAAGAAGAAGAAGAAGAAGAAGAAGAAGAAGAAGAAGAAGAAGAAGAAGAAGAAGAAGAAGAAGAAGAAGAAGAAGAAGAAGAAGAAGAAGAAGAAGGAAGAAGAGGAGGAAAAGGAGGAGGAGAAGGAGGGATTTGGCGCATAGTGAAGTGGTGAAGTGAGGGGAGGGGATGAGAAGGGAGGGGAAGAGATGGGAGGGGAACACTTCTCATTACACCTGGTGACTCGACATTATTGCACCAGCCTCAGCAACACCACCACCACCACCACCACCACCACCACCACCACCACCACCACCAGTATCCAAGGGAGGTGGTGCTGGGGACACACTCACCAAGAGACAAAAAACAATGAAGTCCCTCGCCTTGTATAATGCTACTTGATTTATTGTCATTTGTTGTCACTACCAATACGGCAGTGTGTGTGTGTGTGTGTGTGTGTGTGTGTGTGTGTGTGTGAGTGTGTGTGTGGCTTCAGGAGGTGGTTTGATACAGAGTTGAATGGTACGATTTTTGCCTGTAAGAGAGAGAGAGAGAGAGAGAGAGAGAGAGAGAGAGAGAGAGAGAGAGAGAGAGAGAGAGAGAGAGAGAGAGAGAGAGAGAGAGAGAGAGAGCTGGCAGACACACCTTAGGTACACTCACCTTACCTAACCTTATCTTACCTTATCTAACCTTACCTTACCTAACCTAACCTAACCTAACCTAACCTAACCTAACCTTACCTTACCTTAACTAACCTAACTTTACCTCATCTAACCCTACCTTACCTTGCCTTACCTTACCTTACCTTTAACATTTGGCGCCAGAATCCCTTCAGGTGATGTCGAGATAAACACACACACACACACACACACACACACACACACACACACACACACACACACACACACACACACACACACCTGTCCCCCAGTAAAGCCTTGAAAACTTCCCGTAGCTTCTCGTTCCGTGTAGCAACAGACAGTCAAGAGCCCGGACACGGAATGCACGCAACACATTCCTCTCTGAAGCCTTGCGAAGACCCGTGGACGTGGTAAACTGGGTCGCTGGGGAACTGGTAACTACTGGTTCAATTCCCATTCCGGCGTCACTTAGCGGGAGATGTAGCGTTAGTCTTGTTTTTTTACTTTTTTTTTTTTTTTAACCTTCTCCGTCTAATGTTTATTTTTTGCTATCGCAGTAGAAGAGAGGGAAGGGAAGATAAAGGAAGGAAATTAAGAGAAGAGTAAGATAAGATAAAAGAAGGAGGAAGAGAACGAAGAGAACGAATGAAAAATAAGGAAAACGGATAAGTCACAAATAAGCGTTTTTTCTTATTTTTTTTATTTTCTATAATTTAACTAACGAAGAACATTTCTTAAACCTTAAGATTGATTTCTGAGTATCAATGTTGCGTTAATTTCTTTGTTTCTTTTTATTATTTCAACCTTTTCCGTCTAATGCTTATTTTTTGCTATCGCAGTAGAAAATGTTATGGACACGAAGAAATCACAAATAAGTTATTTTTCTATTTTTTTGACTAAGGAAGAGCATTTTTTTTTTTAACCGTAAGACATGTGTTTGTAGTCTAGAAAAAAAAAACATATGCTTGTGAACTTCATTTGATTTCTGAATATCTGTGAAAGATGAAAAGACTGAAACCTTATGGCCTTTTCTAAGTGAGTCTCTGTGAGTGTTGGGGAAGACAAGCTGGAGAAAACTTAGAGGTGAGAAGGTACACAAGTGAAAGATTACTCATTTTCCAGGTGAGTAAGTGCTGAGAAGACAAAGTAATGGTAACTTATGGGGATACACTAACAGGAGGATTGAATGCTTACACACACACACACACACACACACACACACACACACACACACACACACACACACAACAGAGAGAGAGAGAGAGAGAGAGAGAGAGAGAGATGGTTTTTCAAGGGTTTTCATAATTCCAGCGATAAGAGATACAAATATTCCATCCATGAGTCAGTGAAGGAAAGCCGGGAGGAAGTGTACTGATTGAAGGCTCCGTAAGTCAGTAAAGGAGAGACGGCAGGAAGACCATTGTTATGAGTGAAGTGAGCATTTTTCTCTTCCTCATTTTTTCCTCCCATCTTTCCTTTGCTTCATTTTTCCCTTCCCTTCCACTTCCTCACTTTTTTTTCATTTTTCTCCTCCTGTTCTTTATTTCTATCTTTAGTTTCTTTTCTCTTCTCTAAGGAAAGATGGCAGGAAGAGCATTGTGGTGAGTGAAGTGAGCAAGTGAGCCGCGGTGCATTGTGGGACGATAACAGGAGGAGGCTGAGAGGGAAGAGGAAGAGCTATTGAATGTAGGAATGTATAGATGTAGGAATAATGGACTGACTGACTGACAGATCGATTCACTGGTTGGCTGTCTGGCTGGCTGACTGGCTGACTGGTTGGCTGGCTGGCTGGCTGACTGGCTGGCTGGCTGGCTGACTGGCTGACTGGCTGGCTGGCTGGCTGAATGGATGGTCGATGAAATTATTTTATGACTGACTGACTGACTGGCTGACTGACTGACTGACTGACTGACTGACTGACTGACTGACTGAATGGATGGTTGATGAGATTACTTAATGACTGACTGACTGACTGACTGACTGGCTGACTGAGTGAATGAATGAATGAATGGTCGATAAAATTACTTTACGAGAAGAAGAGGAAAGGAGAGAAATAAAGCAGACACTAAGAAACACAAAGAAAGAGAATATAAACACGAGCATAAAGGATACACAAAGCAACACAGAGAGGCAAGAAATGAACACCAAGAGACACAACAAGAACACAAAGGAAACAAACACAGGCACGGACACAAAACAGAGCGAGGCAGGTAAAGGTAGGCCAGTTGTATTGAAGGCGAATAGAATGTAAATTGAAAAGCCACAAGAAGAGAAAATGAAGAGACAATAGAGGGAAATTAAGAAAGAGAGAATAATGGAATGCACAAAGGAACACAAAGAGAAAAACAGACATAGATGGATAGATAAATTAATGAAGAAAAGGAAGAATAATGAAACTAAGAATATACAAAAGAACACAAAGAAAAATAAAAAACAAATATGGATAGATGGATAGATGGATTGAATAAACTAGAAGAGTGACCAACAAATAATGAAAAAAAAGGAAGAATAATGAAACTGAGAAAGAAGATACAAAAGAACACAAAGAGAGAACAAAAACAAAGATGGATAGATGGATTGAAGAAACTAGAAGAATGATCAACAAATAATGAAAAAAAAGGAAAAACAATGAAACTGAAAAAAAATGTACAAAAGAAGAGAAAGCAAAAAAAAAGCAAAAACAAGAAAAATATGGATAGATAGATGGAATAAAGTAGAAGAATGATCAACAAATAAGATGAATAACGAGGAGAAAGTAGGAAGAGGAAGTGATAGAGATGGCTGGATGGATCACTGAGTGGACTGAGAGAACAAATGGTTTAATGGTTGAATGGTTGAATGGTTGACCGCTGAGATAACTTTGTGGTGACTCAAGTGGCAGTTTCGTAGAGATGAGACGATGTGCTGACATGAGGAAGTGGAGTTGTGGTAGTTTGTTACTGTTGTTGTTGTTGTTGTTGTTGTTATTGTTGTTGTCATTGTTGTTGTCGTTGTTTTTTTTGTTATTGTTGTTGTTTTAGTAGTAGTTGTTGTTGTCGTTGTTGTTGTTATTGTTGTTGTTGTCGTTGTTGTTGTTATTGTTGTTGTTGTTGTAAGTCGAAAGATGGGGAATAAGTTTTCAGTAATGGCTAAATTAAAGACTGATTTTATATACTTTAAGTTATCATTATTCTTCTATTAATATATTTATTTGCTTTTATTTTACTTTGTTCCTCTTTGTTGCTTTAAAATGAATGCTGAAACTGTTGCGATGATGTTGTTGTCGTTATGTATTCACGTATTTATTATTATTATTACCATCACCATTATCATCATTATCAACATTATTCATTACACTATTGTTATAATTGTCTCTGTTTCCTTGTTATCATCATTAACGTATTTCCCTTTCCGTGGAGAATGCAGCGATGCGACACAAACAAAAAGGAGAAGAAAGAGAAAGAGGAGGAGGAGGAGGAGGAGGAGGAGGAGGAGAGGAAGAAGAAGAAGAGAGGGAAGTCGCAGGAAATTTATCAGAGTGGTTTGTTAACGAGGAGGGTCATAGCTTTGTTTGTTTTCCCTTCCCCGTTCCTTGTTTTTCTTTCTCTTTTCCTGTTTTTCCTTCTCCCCTTCTTGGAATGTCACTGTTTGTCTGCATAGTGAGTGAGTGAGTGAGTGAGTGAGTGAGTGAGTGAGTGAGTGAGTAAGTGAGTGGTCCCTTAATTTTCTTTCTCTTCTCTTGCTTTTCCTTCTCCTCTTCTTGGATTGTCACTGTTTGTCTGCTAGTGAGTGAGTGAGTGAGTGAGTGCATAAAAATGAGTGCACGAGAATGAGACAGTGAGAGAGTGAGTGAGTGAGAGAACAGGCCATCCATTTACCGATTGAGTGAGAAAGTAAGCAGATGTGTGAGTAAATAAAGAATAAAACAGGCCAGGTATTATATGAGTAAGCTTCTGAGTAATGTGGTGAGTGAAATGACAGGTAGGCGCCGTTGTCTGTCCCGATAGTGTGTATAAGGATGATGAATAACAAATGAGAAATCGACCAATGATCATCCACATAGCTCGCCTCTCTGTGTTTCAGGTGGACAGGTAAACACACAGGTAGAAAAGTAGACAAATTGACAGGTAGAGAGGCTGACACAGATAAATAGATAATAAATAGGTAGATAGACAAATAGATAGTCAAGTAGATGAGGTAAATAAGAGCCAGATAGATTAATAAGTAGATAGGCTGACAGATAGATAAAAAATAGATAAGTAGGTGGATAAGAAAGAGGGCTGATGGTAGCAACAGGTAGATAGATAGATAGAGAGATACTAAAGGCAGGAATAAGCAGATAGATAGATAAGATAACAAATGAATACAATAGTGAATAAAGTTGGTAATAGAGACAAATAGACAGATGAATAGATAAAAGTTAATAGTATAGAAGAAGAAGAATATAAGAGAAGTAGTAAGAGCAATAGTGGTTGTGGTTCTGAGACACTGAACCACTGAACCACTGAAGCACCACATACCAGCTTCAGTGCAGTGAGCTGATGAAGGAAGGAAGCCAGGAAGCCCACTCTGTATGGACCACTAAGCCCCTGTAAGCCTCGCTAAGCCACGCGCCTTAAGACAGGAAGTGAGGGGCGCGAGAGAAGGGAAGTGAAGGGAGTGAAGGAAGACACAGGAAGGGCGGGGCGGTTGTAGCAAAGGTCAGTGTATTAATAGCAAGAGGAAGGAAGGAAGGAAGGAAGGAAGTGGGAAGATTGAAGGAAGACATCAGGAAAGGAAGGAATTGAGGCAGGTAAAGGTAAGGCAATTGTTGTTAACCCCTTCAGTACTGGGACACATTTTTACCTTTGAGATTTGTGTACGATTGGACCATTTTATTGACATCTTAAGGTCTATGGAGGTTACAAGGTTAATGGCCACAGTCTTCACTATTTTAATCCCCCACATGAGTTTCTGAAGCTGTTTAAAATCACCAAATAGTAAGCAGAATAGTACTTTAGGGGTTAAAGGTGAATAGAATGTAAACTGAAAGACCAGAAGAGGAAAATGAAGAGAAATGGAAGGAAATGAAGAAAGATAAAGGGAGTGAGGAAAGCGAAGGAAGGAAGGAAGGAAGGAAGGAAAGTAAAGGAAACACGGTTATAGAAGGGATGAAAATGACAAAATTGAAAGGAGAGACTATTGAAAAAAATGAAAGATATAAATTGAAAGGAGCGAAAGAAGAGGAAAATTGAAGGAAAATGACGGAAAATAGGAGGAAATGAAGAAGGGAGGTAAAGGAAACACGGTTATAGGAAAGTTGAAAATGATAAAAATTGAGGATAGGACAGGAAGAGAGGAAAATAAGGGAAAGCAGAAGGAAATGAAGGAAGTGAGGAAAGCGAAGAAGGAAAGAAGGAATATAAAGAAAGTGCTGTTATATTAAAGCTGAGAGAGAGAGAGAGAGAGAGAGAGAGAGAGAGAGAGAGAGAGAGAGAGAGAGAGAGAGAGAGAGAGAAAGGAGAGTCAGAAAAGAAAGATTGAAGGAAAGTAGAATAGGAATAAAGAAATAAAAATACCGAAAAGGGAGGAAGGAAGGAAAGAGGGAAGGAAAGAGAAGTCAGAAGAAGAGAAATATTAAAGGGAAGGAGAAGAATAGGAATAAATAAATAAAAATACCGAAAAGGAAGGAAGGAAGAAGGGAAGGAAGGAAGAAAGGAAGGAAGGAAGGTAAAGGAAAGGTGAGGGAGAGAAAAGGAGAAAGAAAAAGAAAAGGAGTAGATCAGGATTCCGAAGTGAGGAAAAGGAGACGAAAGAGAATGAAAGGAGAAAAAAGGAAAAAAAGGATGAGAGAAAGAGGAAAGAAGATGTAAAGGAAGAAAGGAAGAGATGAAGCTAATAAAGAGGAGAGAGAGGAAAAAAAAGGACTAAATTGAAGAGAGAGAGAGAGAGAGAGAGAGAGAGAGAGAGAGAGAGAGAGAGAGATGATTGCTGACAAGGAAGCTCTTACGGGGAGGAAAATCTTATGGTATTACTGTGTTTAGCCTGCTTGCCTCGTGTGTTTTGCCTAGAGTGCCCCTCCCCACTTCCATCCCCCCCCTGGGTCTCCTGGTGGTGGTGGTGGTGGTGTTGTTGTTGTTGTTGTTGTTGTTGTTGTTGTTGTTGCTGTTCTATTTCTCTTCTTTGTTCGTGTTCTTGCTCTTCTTGTTCCTGTTTTTCTTTTTCGTATTCTTCTTTGTTCTTTTTTTCTTTTTTCTCTTCTTTGTTGTTGTTGTTGTTGATGTTGATGTTCCTCCTCTTTGTTTTTTCTTGTTTTCTTCTTCTTCTTCTTCTTCTTCTTCTTTTATTTTCCTTTGTTCTTTTATTTTTTTTCTTCATCTCTTCTGTGTTGTTGTTGTTGTTGTTGTTGTTGGTAGTGGTGGTGGTGGTGGTGGTGGTGGTGGTGGTGTTGGTTTCTTCTCCTTCTCCTTCCCTTCCTTAATCCGCTTCCCATCCTTTCTACACTCCACTCCACCTCTCTCTTCGCTTCATCTTCCCCATCCCAACAATCCTTCAAAATCAAGTATGATGAGACTTCTGAAATAATCGACCTGAAATAAACCACTTGTTCTTCCTTTGCGATCCTTTGTGTCCCCTTCTAGACCTTCACCTGTCCGCGAGTCCACCCAGGTGTTGTGTTCCTGTGATGAGCGATATATGAACACCTGGCTCGTGATGGCAGGTAATGGATCTCTCAGGGATTGTGTCCTTAGGGTCCCTTCTATTGATTAACGAAGGGATGGCTCGTGTTTCTTATTATTTCTCCTTTTATCTGAAGTAGTTTTTTTATTTATTTATTTTTTTTTTTTGCTTTTATTGCTACTTTATCGTTATTTTCATTTTTGTTTTTTTCTTAGCTTAGTTTTTTTTTTTTCGTTATTTTTCTGATTTCTGGTTTTTATTGGGTGATTTTTTTCCTTTTTTGCTTTTTCGTTGATTTTTTTTTATTTTTATTTTTCCCTTGTTTTTCTTAGGTTTTTTTTTTTTTTCTTTTTTTTTCTTATTTCTCTTCCTCGTTTTTTTCTTTGCCAGGGATTTTTTTTTATTTTTGCTTTTTTTCGTTGATATTTTTTTATTTTTCTTGTTTTTTTCTTAGCTATTTTTTGTTTCTTTTTGCTTTTTCGTTTTTTTTCTCCTCGTTTTTCTGAGATTTTTTTTCATTTTTGCTTCTTCGTTGATATTTTTTTTGTTTCTTGCTTCCCTTTCTCGTTTTTTTCTTATTCAATTTCTCTTTTTTCTTTTCCTTTATTTCCTCATTATTTTCTTATTTTTCTTTTTTCTTCCAGTTTCCTTTTTTCTTTTCATTTTTACTTATTTTTCTTTTCTTTCTTCCCTCTCGTTTTTTCCTTATCCAGTTTCTTTTTTTCCCTGTTCTTTTTGTTTCCTTGTTATCTTCTCATTTTTCTTACTCCCCTTTTTTTTTATCCACGTTTTCTTTTTTCTTTTATCTTCCTTTATCGTTTTCTTATTTTAATTTCTTCTTTCTTTTCTTTATTTCCTTATCCATTTCTCTCTCATTTCTTTTTGCTTTTTTCAGCTCTTTCTTTTCTGTTTTCACTCTCCTTTCCTTCACCTTTTTTTCTTTTCATTATCTCTATTTCTTTACCCTCTTCTCCTCTTCTTTCCTTCCCACTTCCTTCCTCTTATTCTTTACTTCACCACCCCAAGAGCAGCTTAACTCCTTCACTACTGGGACGCATTTTTATCAAGATTTATTTGGTGTGACTAGACGATTTGATAGACATTAGGAAGGGTCTAAGGAGGTCACAAGATTAATTGCCAGAGTCTTCACTGTTTAACCTCACGTAATTTTGTGAAGCTGTATAAAATCACCAAATAGTAACCAAAATGAATATGAAAACGTGTCTTGATGCTGAAGGGGTTAAGGTCCATAATCTATTACCTTTTTATATTCTCTTTTCCTCTTTTCTAGAGTGTATTCCTTTTCAATGTACCCTCCTCTCATCTCTCTTTTTCCTTTTCTCACCTTTATCTTCCTCTTATTCTTTACTCTACCATCCTGAGACCATTTTAAGTTCCCTAAAAACTGCTACCTTTCAATGTACCCTCCTCTTCTCTTTTTCTCTTCTTACCTCCTCCTTCCTCTTATTCTTTACTCTACCACCCTTAGACCAGCTTAAGGATCTCTAAAATCTGTTCTATATACCCTCCTCTTCTTTGTTTCCCCTTCATACCTCCTTCTTCCTCTTATCCTTATTCTGACACCAGCTTAACAGTTTTTTTTTTTTATGTAAGAGGGAAAACTAAAAAGGAAAAAAAAATTAGAAAAAAAGGGCCCACTTGAATTGTAGTCTCTCTTTCAATAAAACATCTTTCTATGAACTATCTCTTCTCACTCATCCTGCAGAAAATAAATGAATAAAAAGATAAAATGAATGAATATCTCCCAAAAAGATGAAATAAATGAATAACTCCCATCCTACAGGTGTTGGCGAAGAAAACGTGACTTTTTGACACGTTCTCGGCTCAGGTGTGGTCTCCGCCTCTGCACTGCTGCCCACTCACCGCCACGAAGGTCACTGTGTCAACTTCCGAGCCAGGAGGTATGCAGTGAATCATTCCATCCCTGACCTCTCTCTCCTCTCCTCTCCTCTCCTCTCCTCTCCTCTCCTTTCCTCTCCTCTCCAGCCCACGCGTCGCCTCTGGGACATGCTTTTCACGCCACTCGTTTGCTCTTATTCACCGCAGACACTTTTTTTTCACTTCTTTTTGGTGTTTTCTGTGCTTTTTTTTCTTTTTGGCTTTTGTTTGTGTGTGTGTGTGTGTGTGTGTGTGTGTGTGTGTGTGTGTGTGTGTGTGTGTTTTGTAAGGTCATTTTTTTTTTTCATGGATGTTTCTTTTCTTCTTCACCGTAAAGGCTTTTTTTTCCTATTTTTTTATTTGGGTGTTTTCTGTTTTTTTCTTTTCTTGGTTTTGGTTTTGTTTTTTGTGATTTGTTTCTTTATTTATTCTTTTTTATCGAAATGTTTTTGAGACATTTAAGAGGGAGGTTTCAAGACATTTGTCCCTGTCCTTTGATTAATTCTATATGCTCTATAAGAAGACTGGCCATTCCTTTATATTTTTCTTACCCTTGGCCAGTCTTCCTCTCTTACATAAAAAAAAAAAATATGGACTTTTGTTCGAAGGACGTCAATGTATCTATTTTATCTACCTACCTACGTATCTATTTTATTTATCTATCTATCAGACTCGACAACAGTACAACGTTACATCCCTTGTGACTCTTATGCTAGAAAGAACTGATTATGAGACAGTCTGCAAGTGTGTTCATAATATTTTAATACTTTTTGATTGAATTGTACTTTTTACTTTTATGTTTTTGTAGTGATAAGGTTTAATTTACTATGTGTTTAAGTTTTACCTATTTTTTTTTTAGTTTTAATAGTTTTATGTCAAGTGAAGTAGTATTTTAGTGTTTCTTAAGTATGGTCATGTTTACGTTTTATTGGTTTTAATATGGATCGTAACCATAAATGTATCAATCATAGAATATATTTTTTGTATTTTTGTGGTCAATAAATCTATCTATCTATCTATCTATCTATCTATCTCTATCTTCAGTCTATACATCTATCTATCTAATGAAGGGAAGGCAACACAGAAGGGAAAGACCACGAAATTACAACTATCACATACTAGAGGCGTGATTAAAAGTCCAGCAAACTTATGTACTTATTTTCATTGTGGTGTGGTTGGGTTAGGTTAGCTGGGGTTAGTTTCTTTTGTCTCAGTGTATGTAGAGTAAAACAGGATGCCGGTGTATGTAGAGTAAGACAGGATGCCGCTCCGTTCTTGTGTGTGTGTGTGTGTGTGTGTGTGTGTGTGTGTGTGTGTGTGTGTGTGTGTGTGTGTGTGTGACTTATTCATGCGTCTTTCCAGTGGTTCTAAGAAGTCTTCATTGTTGTTTAGATCTTATGATGACATGATTTTCTCTCCGGTTTTGTAACTTCCCGTATTCCACTGGTTTGTTATACTACTACTACTACTACTACTACTACTACTACTACTACTACTACTACTACTACTACTACTACTACTACTACTACTACTACTACTACTACTACTACTACTACTACCTATTTATCTATCTATCTATCTATATACCTGTCTGTCTACCTGTCTCTATGTTCTATCTACAATGTCTATTTATCTGTCTATTTGTCTATCTATACATGTTAGTCAGTATAATCTCTTCTCTACCACCACCACCACCACCACCACCAGCAAGACCAATAAGACGCCCTCAGGTAACACAGGTGGGCTGGTTCACTCACATGCATACCTGCGCTGGTGGCTTTACATAATGGATGTCTTGGCGACCGCACCCTTCCCCCCCTGCCCCCCAACTCCCCCTCTCTCCCTTGCACCGGGCACTGGCATTGGTACAGAGAGAGAGAGAGAGAGAGAGAGAGAGAGAGAGAGAGAGAGAGAGAGAGAGAGAGAGAGAGAGAGAGAGAGAGAGAGAGAGAGAGAGAGTTGTATGTTGTGTTATTCGAGTTGTGATTATGTTGTTATTGTTTTTTCTTCTTTTGATTGGTTTTATTATCAGAAATGTGTGTTTATGGAGAGAGAGAGAGAGAGAGAGAGAGAGAGTTAACAGGAAGGGTTAAACTATGGAACGTTTCATATCTCAAGGCTAATTTCTAAATATCACAGAGATAGTTAAAGTCATAGTTCTTGCCTTTCATCACTGACGATGCATAACCTTTTCTTTTCCTTTGCCTGCGTGGTTGCGTAGTAGAATCATTGAAACTCTTTTAGAAAATCTCCAACTAACTAGAATCATCAAAAACTCCCTTAAAAAACTTGAACTGCCATTAGAATCATGAAAATCGCCCTACAGAATTTCAAATTATCACTAGAAAACCTGAAAATCCTTAAGATAACACTAGAAGCATTAAAACTTCCTTAAAAAATTCTCAAACTAAGACTAGAATCACAGAAACTCCCTTGAAAACAATTAATTACCACTAGAATAATGAGAATCCTTCAACAGAATATCAAGCTGTCTCTAGAATCATTGGGCCTTCCTTGAAAAAATCTTAAACTTTCACCAGAATCATTCAAACTCCCTTAAAAACTATTAACTGCAGCTAGAATCATGAACATCCTCCCACAGAATCTCAGACTGTCACTAGAATCATTAGATCTTTTTTGCAAAACCTTAAACTGTCACTAGAATCATTAAAACACCCTTAAAAAATCTTAAACTACCACTAAAATCATGAAAACTCCCTTGAAGACCTTTAACTGAAACTAGAATCATGAAAATCCCTTTACAGAATCTCAAACTGACACAAGAATCATTAGACCTTCCTTGAAAAACCTTAAACTGTCACTAGAATCATTAAAACACCCTTAAAAAATCTCAAACTACCATTAGAATCATGAAAACTCCCTTGAAAACCATTAACTACCACTAGAATCATGAAAATCCTCTCGCAGAATCGCAAACTGTTACTAGAATCATTAAAACCCCCTTAAAAAATCTCAAACTACCACAAAAATCATCAAAACTCTCTTTGAAAACCTTGAACTGCCATGAAAGCCCCGTTAGAGAATCGTAACCTCCACTGAAACCTTTGAAAACAAGTTGATATTGGCAGAGAAACGCTTGAGAATGTGACTTTTGCTTTGAGGAGAGACGCTTCATACAACCGCGATTCACTGTAACGATCGGGAGTGAGGTGGCTTGTGGGTTGGCGCACTGGGAACACACTGACCCAGATAAGAGGCGAGGAGAAAGAGAGATAAAGACAGGAAGCTGGTGCGAGGAAGTTCAAATACCCGACGCTTTCATCAATTTAATTATCACTAGTTATAATTGCTAATGTGTAACTGTTTGATAGCTATGTGACAGTTATCTTCTTTTTTTTTCGTTTTTTATTTATTTTTATTTTTTTTATTTGTACTCTTGAAATGTATGTGTTGTATATAATAAAGAAAATTTTGTCAATAATCTACTACTACTACTACTACTACTACTACTACTACTACTACTACTACTACTACTACTACTACTACTACTACTACTACTACTACTACTACTACTACTACTACTACTACTACTACTACTACTACTACTACTACTACTTTTTTTTTTTTTTTAAATAGTGTTTGATTTTGTCTTCGTATTTTTTTCTACGTCTAATGTTTATTAATATCTGGAGCTATTATTGTATCACAGGTGAAATATGTTTGTGTTCTGCGTTACTTGCCTTCATTATGCTTATGTTTGTTTTTATGTAGTACCATTTTAGCTCATGGATTATACTGCCTCTACCTCACGTCCACATCAATATTCATCACTCGCCACTATCATTAATATCTGAGTTGAATAATATTGACGTTCTTTATTAGTCATCTTGTATAATATTTTCTCTACCATCTTTGTTCATTGTGTCTTTTCTACCTTTCCGTGGGAGTATAAGAGCGTTTTCGTGGTTCTATGTCCTTCCCCGTCATCCTTCACACCTCGTCCTTCGATCACAACTCTTTTCCCGCCTTCAAAAAGTCTTAACCCCTGGTGGGACTCGAACCCACAATCCTTGGCTTAGGAGGCCAATGCCTTATCCATTGGGCCACAGGGGCGGGTAAGAGAAGTGTCTCAGCCGTGTTATTTATACATTATCTCACCGGTCAGTTGTGAGGCGAGCCAGTTTTCACTTCTGCTTTCTCCTCTGCTGGTGTGACTCGATGCTTGCTTGTGGCGGAGCTTGTTGAGGTGGTGTTGGCAGTGACGTGTGTTGAGGTGGTGTTGATGGTGTTTATTTTGTGGTGTTGAGGTGGTGTGACTTGGTGTGCTGTGTTAGTCATGTCAACTTCAATACTGGGATACATTTTTACTTTGAGATTTGTGTACGATTAGACCATTTTATTGACATTAGGAAGGGTCTAGGAGGGACAGAAGATTAATAGCCACAGTCTTCACTATTTTAACCCCTCGCATAAGGTTCTGAAGCTGTATAAAACCACCAAATAGTAAGTAGAATGAGTATGGGAACGCGTCATGGCACTGAAAGGGTTGAAAGTGTTTGTGTTGGGTGTGGCTCTGTGTTAGTGTTGCGCTGAGGCTGTTTTGAGCAATTCCTAATATTGAGACAGGTGGTTGGTGTTGCTGTGTTTGTGTTGGATGTTAGGGTGATGTAATTTGGTTCGTTGTGTTGCTGGTGTGGTGTTGGCGTTGTGTGAAGTGACAGTGGTGGTGTTGGTTGTGTTCCCTTGCTTGTTTTGCAGATGTTTGAGGTGATGTTAGTGTAGAGACGTGTTTATAATTGTGATGTGCCTTGGTTCGTTGTGTTGCTGGTGTGTTACTGGCGTTGTGTGAGGTGACAGTGGTGGTGTTGGTTGTGTTTCCTTGTTGTTTTGCAGGTGTTGTTTGAGGTGGCGTTAGTATTGAGATGTGTTCAAAGTTGTGATGTGCTTGGTACGTTGTGTTGTTGGTGTGTTAAATACGTTATATTCTTTACGTTTTATATATTTGTGTTTTATTTATTTATTTATTTATTTGTGTGTGTGTGTGTGGGTGTGGGTGTGGGTGTGGGAATTATTAACCCCTTGAGTACCGTGATGCATTCCCATATTCATTGTGCTTGCTAGTTGGTGATTTTAAACGGCTTGGGAAACTTGTGTGAGGGATTAAAGTAATGAAGACTGTGGCCATTAATCTTCTGACTTCCATAGACCCTTCCTAGTGTCAATAAAATGATCTAATCGTACACCAATCTCAGGGTAAAAATGTGTTCCAGTACTGAAGGGATTAAAGTAGTGTGACTCCTTGTGTTCTGTGTGTTTCTTAGTGTTTGAGGTGTGACTGGGATTACTTTCTTTCACTCCCTCATTCCTTCAATCCTTCATTTCTCAGTTCATGATTTTCGTTTTCTCTTTTCATTTTTATTTCTCCACTCTTCTCTTTCCATTCTTGTCTTTATTATCATTCCTTCTTTCATTGTCTTGTTCTTTGTATTTCTTCATTTTTGCCACATTCTCTTCAGTTATCTCTTATTTTTCATTCTCACACGTGTTTATCTCTGTTTCTCTGCCGGTGATGTGTGTGTGTGTGTGGGGGGTTAATGGCAGGAAGGATACTGATAGACTCTGGGGATGTTTTGCAATAGTTAATCTGGCACTCTCCACTCACACACACACACACACACACACACACACACACACACACACACACACACACACACACACACACAGAAATAGAACTACTGCATCTCTTCACACTACATAATGGTATCAACAACAACAACAACAACAACAACATATGAATGCCACCTTTCCGTCTGCTCTCTCTCTCTCTCTCTCTCTCTCTCTCTCTCTCTCTCTCTCTCTCTCTCTCTCTCTCTCTCTCTCTCTCTCTCTCTCTGTACTTTATTATCATTATTATTGTCAGTATTGTCATTACTATTATTATTTTTACTGTTTTT
This sequence comes from Portunus trituberculatus, assembly GCF_017591435.1. Classification (NCBI taxonomy): domain Eukaryota; kingdom Metazoa; phylum Arthropoda; class Malacostraca; order Decapoda; family Portunidae; genus Portunus; species Portunus trituberculatus. Next base: position 2,239,884 of record NC_059279.1, on the reverse strand, counting down.
TATAGTAGCAGTAGTAGTGGTGGTGGTTGTGGTTGTGGTGGTGGTGGTGGTGGTGGTGGTGGTAGACAGGGAAGCCTTCATCTTTACTATCCTACATCCCTCCCTAGAGATAAGATAGAGCCGCTTATCGTCACGCTGAGTACGAGAGAGAGAGAGAGAGAGAGAGAGAGAGAGAGAGAAAGAGAAAGCTTTGGTGGTGTTTGCTGCTCCTTTGTGTTCTTTTACGTTACCTGAGGCCTCGCCAACCACCCGCCTCCACTTCTGTAATATTTGTTCAACTTTTCAAGGGGACGAACCAGGTGCCTCTCTCTCTCTCTCTCTCTCTCTCTCTCTCTCTCTCTTTGCATGGTTTCATTTTTATCATTTCTTTTTTCTTTCTCTTTTTCTTCTTTCTCCTCCTCCTCTTCCTTTTCTCCTTCCTTTCCTCCTTTCTCTTCTCATTTTCTCTCTCTCTCTCTCTCTCTCTCTCTCTCTCTCTCTCTCTTAGTGGAGGCATTTACGTTGAAATAGAAAGCGAGACGCGCATTCCGTGACTTGCTTTTCGATAATTATAAAAATTAGTGACGGAAAGAAACATTTGCTGCGAAAGAAAACGTAATGGTAACGTTTTCTTCACCGATGGTCTGCGCTGCCTAACGTTTCTTCATCTTATCTCTATTAGCCCCTTCAGTACCACGACGCGTTTTGATGTCTATTCTACTTACTGTTTGGTGATTTTATACAGCTTCAGAAACTTGCTTGTTGTTTTGCAGGTGTGAAGTGTTGAGATGTGTTCAAAATTGTGATGTGCCTTGGTTCGTTGTGTTGCTGGTGTGTTCTTGGCGCTATGTGAGGTGACCGTTGTATTTGAGGTTGTGTTTCCTTGGCTTTTGTTTTGCAGGTTGCACTTAAGCTGACGGTAGTGTTGTGTTCAAAATTGTGATGTGCCTTGGTTCGTTGTGTTGCTGGTGTGTGGATGGTGCTATGTGAGGTGACAGTTGTGTTTGAGGTTGTGTTTCCTTGCTTGTTATTTTGCAGGTGTTGTTTGAGGTGGTGTTAGTGTTGAGATGTGTTTATAATTGTGATATGCTTGGTTCGTTGTGTTGCTGGTGAGTTGTTGGCGTTGTGAGAGGTGACAGTGGTGTTGCAGGTTGTGTTTCCTTGCTTGTGTTGTTTTGCAGGTGTTGTTTGAGCTGGCGATGTGTTCGTAGTGTTGCTGGTGTGTTACATACGTTATATTCTTTGCGTTTTATATATTTGTTTTATTTACTTATTTATTTATTTGTGTGTGTGTGAGTTATTAACCCCTTGAGTACCATGACGCATTTTCATAACCATTCTGTTTACTAGTTGGTGATTTGATACAGCTTGAGAAACTTACGTGAGGGATTGAAATAGTGAAGACTGGCCATTAATCTTCAGACCCCCATAGACCTTTCCTAATGTAAATAAAATCGTCTAATCACACCAGCCAACAATTCATGATAAATATGCCTTTCAGTACAGAAGGTGCCATCAAACTACCCTTAAAAACCCGTGTAACTCAAACAATACTCTTTTGAAAATATAGGTTTTGTGGCCACTATTTTTCAAAGTCCGTAGAGAGGAGAAATCTTTTTCGTAAGAGTTTTTATGCTGTTGATAAAGTAGATGTAATATTAATCTGTCAGTACAACCATCAAACTACCCCTAAGAACCCGTGTGACAGAAACAAGAGTCTAATTCTTGTTTCTGGAGGTTTTTGATAATGTGTTCGTGGTTCTGATGACAGTTTGGTAAGTTAGTAAATGTTGTCCTGTGATTAGTGTGTTATTTGGGTTTATAAGAGCATTTTCGTGATCTCAGTGATGGTTTGGTTAATATAATGTGGGTTTTCCTGCTATTAGTGTGTTATTTGTGTTGTCGTGATCTTAGTGATAGTTTGGTTAGTGTGATGTGGGTTTTCCTGCTATTAGTGTGTTATGTGTGTTGTGATCTTAGTGATAGTTTGGTTAGTGTGATGTGAGTTTTCGTGTTATAAGTGTGTTATTTGTGTTGTGATCTTAGTGATAGTTTGGGAGTATTATGTGGGTTTTCCTGTGATTGGTGTGCTGTTTGGGTTTGTAAGAGTATTTTCGTGATCTTAGTGATGGTTTGGTGAATAGGATCACTAAGGTCATGAAAACACTCTTACAAATCCAAATAACACACTAATAACGAAATAACCCTCGTCACACTAACCAGGCTATCACTGGGACCACTATTCTTAACATGACCCGTGATGATTTGATAGGTTGTATAAGAGTCTTGTTCGTGGTTCTGATAAGTACTTTTATACGCTTTTATACGGCTTTTTTCGGGGAAGGGGGGAGGAAAATAAAAAAAGTACTGATTTGTGATGTAAACGAAGTGCAGATTCATGCAGAACAGGTCGAAAACTACCAGAGAAAAATTTGTTTCATCCAGAAGTGAGAGTTTGGTGTGAGATTAAATTTACCGACAGTTATTTGGCTTTGTAAGAGTGTTTGTAGTGTTTGTAGTGATGGTTTGATGAAAGGAGTAAAGTTTTTGGTGTTTAATGCGGTAAAATATCGTGAGAATCCAATTAAAAAGGTTTGTAGTGTTTAGAAATGGTTTTTATGAGAGATCAGTACGTTTAGGAGACAGACAGACAGACAGACAGACAGACAGAAAGAGATACTGAAGCAGACATACCACACACACACACACACACACACACACACACACACACACACACACACACACACACACACACACACACACACACACACACACACACACACACACACACACACACACACACACACACACACACACACACACACACACACACACACACACACACACACACACGGATGGGCAGATGCAGGCTAGACACATAAATGCAGAGAAAGACAGACAGACACAGACAGACAGACACATAAAGACAGGCTTACACACTTCGAATTCAGACCATTTTTCTTTCCTGCATAACTCTTAACATTTTTAAAAGCTCCATTTAATACTAGAAATCTTTTAATAATTGTGCACACTGGAAGAGACAAAATGAAACTTCCACACTCTCTCTTCTTTCTCTCTCCCTCTCTTTCTCTCTCTTTCTCTCTTTTTCTCTCTTTCAATGCGCAGGAAGAATATTTTACAGCGGCGTGAAAAGTTAATAAAGGCCATACCAGGTTAAGAGTCCAGAACACGAGGTGATATACGAAAGATTAACCCCTTCACCATGACGCGTTTCCATATTCATTCTGGTGACTATTTGGCGATTTTCTACAGCTTCAGAAACTCATGTGGGGGGAGGAGTAAAAATAAAGACTGTAGCCATTAATTCATTGACCTCCATAGACCCTTCCTAATGTCAATAAAAGATCTAATCGTACACAAATCTCAAGGTAAGAATATGTTCCCAGTATGGAGGAGGTTAATGAAATAGGCAAGGAAATAAAGGGACCATTCAGAACAAGGGAAGAAAATAGTAAGAAATAGGACAAATAGTGAGCTGTTTGTGTATCTGTTGAGTGACATGTATTTCTGAAAACATGTGATTTTATTCTGCGAGGCGGTGAGGATTGATGTAACAGTGGTGAAGAAGTGACCATGGAGAGAGAGAGTGATACGTCTATGCATGTATTGAGGAAGACTAAAAGATATATAAAGGGGATAGAGAGAGAGAGAGAGAGAGAGAGAGAGAGAGAGAGAGAGAGAGAGAGAGAGAGAGAGAGAGAGAGAGAGAGAGAGAGAGAGAGAGAGAGAGAGAGGCCAGTCCATGATATCGGCGTTTCCTTGGATACAAAGAGAGAGAGAGAGAGAGAGAGAGAGAGAGAGAGAGAGAGAGAGAGAGAGAGAGAATCTATCAAGACTACGCTGGATATTAAATATTTTGAGGCAATATTATCTCTCTCTCTCTCTCTCTCTCTCTCTCTCTCTCTCTCTCTCTCTCTCTCTCTTTCTCTGAGCCTCCTTCATCCCTCCCAGTTGTCTGACACGTGCATTACTAATACTGCACTTTCCCATATCCTTCGTCAGAGGGAGGAGGAGGAGGAGGAGGAGGAGGAGGAGGAGGAGGAGGAGGAAAGTGTGTGGGAAGAAAGACGATGAGATGATGTTAGAGAGAGAGAGAGAGAGAGAGAGAGAGAGAGAGAGAGAGAGAGAGTGAGTATATAATGGTGTTTGTCAAGACTTACTCGATTTACCGTGTGCGCGCTTGTGTGTGTGCGCGTGTGTGTGTGTGTGTGTGTGTGTGTGTGTGTGTGTGTGTGTGTTCATAAGGTAAGTGGTAATTATTGTCCTGTCTCGCCGGGATTGCAGACGAAGCTGGTAATGTAAAGCAAAAGATGAGGAAACAAGGGAGGGAGGAAAGAGAAAACGATAATAATAGTAGTAGTAGTAGTAGTAGTGGTAGTAGTAGTGGTAGTGGTAGTGGTAGTAGTAGCAGTAGTAGTAGTAGTGGTAGTGGTAGTAGTAGTAATAGTAGTAGTAATAATGGTGGTGGTGGTAGGAAGAGGAACAGAAGGAGGAGTAGAAAGATACAAAGAGAGAAATAAAGAAAAAAAGAAAAAGAAAGAATAATAAAAGCAAAAGAAATAAAACCACATCAATTTCAATACTAAAGAAAAGAAAAGAAAAAAAAGACAAGGAAAATAACTGCCCTCTTTATCCTTCTCCCCCTTCCCCCCCCACAAAAAAGACAGAAGAATAGAGAAGAAGAAGGAGGAGTGAAGAAGAAGAAGAGGAAGAGCTCGGATTTATATTCCAATCTCAGCTAAAAACTATTAACAGGCAATATCGTTTGGGATGGAAGAGGAGGAGGAGGAGGAGGAGGAGGAAGAAGAAGAAGAAGAAGAGGAGGAAGAGGAGAAGGAGTAGTAGGAGAGACACAAACAAAAAAACACTGATAAAGGAGGAGGAGGAGGAGACAAAGAGGGGAAAGAGATTGAGGGGGAGGAGGAAAGACAAGATGGAAGATGGAAGAGGAGGAGGAGGAGGAGAAGGAGGGACGCGTCTGTCTCAAGTAAAACCATTAATAGGTAATTGGCAATGTTGGAAAAGAGGTGATACAAGCAGATTTTTACTTTACAACCTTAGTGATAAATATGGAGGAGGAGGAGGAGGAGGAGGAGGAGGAGGAGAAAGAACAAGAACAAGAAGAACAAGAAGAGGAAGGTCAAGGAGGACAGAGAAGATGGGTCAAAAGGAAGGCTGTGATGATAAAAAGGAAGGAAAAATATGGAAGGGTTTAAGAGAGAGAGAGAGAGAGAGAGAGAGAGAGAGAGAGAGAGAGAGAGAGAGAGAGAGAGGGGGCGAGGGATAACAAAGATAAAAAGGAAATGAGGAAAAGAGAACATGAGAGAGAGAGAGAGAGAGAGAGAGAGAGAGAGAGAGAGAGAGAGAGAGAGAGAGAGAGAGAGAGAAGGGAAAATTTATATGTAGGACGAAGGAAGAAGATAAAGGAGAAGAAAAGGAAGGCGAAAATTGAGTAAAACGAATCATTATTTAAAAAGAAATTGTAAAAAATAAAGTAAATGTGATCGAATGAGGAAGTAAATAAAGAAAATGTGATCGAAGGAAAGAAAAATCATGACATTAAAATAAATAATGAATAAAAGAGAACAAAGAAAGAAAGGGAGGAAGAGTGAAGTATAGAAAGGAAAAAAAACAAGGAAACGAGAAAACAAACAGGGAAATGGAAGGAAGGAAAGAAAGATAGAAGGAAACGAAAAAAAAAGAAAGATGGAAAGAAAAAGGACAAAATGAAAGCAGAAAAATGTTAGGAAAGAGAAAAAGAGAGAAAAGAAGAGTGTAACTTAGATAGAAGCTTAGGAAGAAAATAAAAACATGAAAGAAAGAAAGATTAATTGAAGAAATGAAAAAAAAGATAGAAGGAAAAACTGAAAGAGAGAAGGGAAAGGAAAGAAAGATTGAAAGATAGATAGAAGGAAAAACCGAAAGAAAGAAAAAGAAGGGAAAAACAAAAAGAAAGGTAGAAAGAATGAAAAAGAAAGATAAAAAGAAATGAAAAACGAAAAAAATAGATAGAAGAAAAAAAACGAAAGAAAGAAAGAAAGAAAACGAGCTAAAGGAGAAAACACAGAGCTTAGCAACCCACCACCACCACCACCACTACCACCTTCACCACCACCACCACCACCTCGAAAGTTCCCTCTTGGCACGGAAAAAAGTGCATCTGTATAGCAAAGCAGAAACACGTGGCGACCCACACTTCGATCACGTGACAGGGTGGCGTGGCGGGCGGACCAAGGACGAGGGGGCGTATGAACAAGTGCTTGCAGGTAACAGGTATTGGGGACTCACCTGTGCTGTTTACCTGTCGACCTATAAATAGAGTGCGGCTTTCTTTCTCTTCTCTTATTCATCTTTTGTAATAAACTTTCTTTTTTTTTGTCTTTGCAGGTAATAGGTGCTGTTTACCTGTTGACTTTTAAAGAGAGTACGAGTTTTTCTTTTTCTTCTCTTATTCATCTTTATATATCGTCTCTTTGTATAAGTGTAGCTCCTTTTTATTCTTTCTCTTTCTTCTCTTCCCTCTGCACTATAAAATTCTGGCTATAGTCTGCCTATTCTAACTTGGCTCTTGGGTCTGGGTTTGAATGGTGTCCCAGGGAATGCGTGGTTGTCAGATCTTGAGGAAAACCGTGAGCTGTCCTTGTAGTAAGTGCGCCGATCAACAGAAATCAATGACGTTATCAATAAATCCAGGAGCCATTTTAGAGCAAACTATAATAGGTTTCATTGTTTCATTTTCTTTCAACGTAGCTACTTTTCCCTTTCTCTCTTCTCTCTCTCTCTTCTCTTTCTCCACTTTCCTCTGCACTACGAAAATATGAGTAACAGGTGCCATTGTTTCGTTTTCCCTAAATATTGCTACTTTTTTCTCTTTTCCCTTTCTTTTTCTTCTTCACAATGGAAATATGAGTAATAAATTTGATTTTATTTTCATTTTATTTTTACAACACATCCTCTTAACCAGTCTTGCCTTTCCTTTTTAATACAGTACATAAAAAAAGAGGAAGAATACAAGAATTAAACTTTTAGGCTCACACATGGCTGGCCCTCTTCTTTTTCTGCCTTTCTTCCCAGCTTCACCCATTCAGGGATACGACGTGTTCTTATATTCACTCTGCTAACTGTTTAGCGATTTGATGCGTCTTCAGACACTTATGTGGGTATCAAAATAGTGAAGACTGTGCTCATTACTCTACTGACCTCCATAAACCTCTCCCAATGTAAATAAAATCGTCTAATCACACCCAAAACTCATGGTAAAAATGCGTCCCAGTACTGTTAAGAGGATTGACTATTATGGTATCTTCAGAAACTTATGAGGGGAAAAATAATGAAGACTGACCATTAATTTTGTGACCTCCATAGACCTTCCCTAATGTAAATAAAATCGTTTAATCATACCCAAAACTCATGGTAAAAATGCGTCCCAGTACTGAAGGGTTTAAAGCGTAGCAATGAAAGGGTTGATTGTAATAGTTCACGTGTGACATAAGTGACTGGTTTGCAAGACTGGTTGTGTCACCGTGTTGGCGTGGACCAGGTGAGGGTGTGGCCTGAGTACACCTGTCTGTCTGGCAGTGTGGGAGAGAGGGAAGGAGGGTGGGAGAGAGGGAGCGTGCTGAAAAACTGGATCTGCTGCCCGTCTCTCTCTCTCTCTCTCTCTCTCTCTCTCTCTCTCTCTCTCTCTCTCTCTCTCTCTCTCTCTCTCTCTCTCTCTAATATTTATTCGCTTTAGTGTCTTTTTTTCATTTTTCTTTATTTTTTTATTATTTTTCGTTTAATTAATTCATTCGTTTCTCTCTCTCTCTCTCTCTCTCTCTCTCTCTCTCTCTCTCTCTCTCTCTCTCTCTCTCTCTCTCTCTCTCTCTCTCTCTCTCTCTCTCTCTCTCTCTCTCTCTCTCTCTCTCTCTCTCTCTCTCTCTCTCTCTCTGTCCTACAAATAGATTCCTCTGCACTCTTCCTCCTTCCTTCCCCTCTTTTCCCCTCACATCCCCTTTCCTCCCGCCTCCCTCCTCTTCCCTCTCTCCCCTCTCTGTCATTTCATCTTCACTTCTCTCCCACAAATAGAAATGTGTTGGATATCTTTCCGAGAGAGAGAGAGAGAGAGAGAGAGAGAGAGAGAGAGAGAGAGAGAGAGAGAGTCTACTTGAAGCGAGGTGACAGAGGAGATGAACAAGCAGGTTTACAGAGGAGGAGGAGGAGGAGGAGGAGGAGGAGGTAAAGTGGAAGACCTAATGTCTGAGAGCTGTCTACAGGGATGATGATGATGATGATGATGATGATGATGAGGAGGAGGAGGAGGAGGAGGAGGAGGAGGAGGAGGAGGAGGAGGAGGAGGAGGAGGAGGAGGAGGAGGAGGAGGAGGAGGAGGAGGAGGAGGAGGAGGAGGAGGAGGTGTATTCTGTTCTAAATAAATACATGTTTATGAAAAATGGAGAAACTATGGAAAGAAAGAAAGAAAGAAAGAAAGAAAGAAGAAGAAAAGAAGACATTTTCTATCTGCCTAGTTTGTTTGTTTGTTGTTTTTGCTGTATGTATTCTTTCTTTTTTTTTTTTTTTTTTTTTTTTTTTGTTGTTCTTGTTCTTCATTTTCATCATTATAATCTTCTCCTTCTCCTCCTCTCTCCTCCTCCTCCTCCTCCTCCTCCTCCTCCTCCTCCTCCTCCTCCTCCTTCTATTCCTCCTCCTCCTCTTCCTACTCCTTCTCCTTCTCCTTCTCTTTTCCTTCCTCCTCCTCCTCCTCCTCCCTCCTTCTCCTTCTCCTTCTCCTTCTCCTTCTCCTTCCTCCTCCTCCTCCTTCTCCTCCTCCTTCTATTCCTCCTCCTCCTCTTCCTACTCCTTCTCCTTCTCCTTCTCCTTCTCCTTCTCCTTCTCCTTCTCCTTCTCCTTCTCCTTCTCCTTTTCTTCTTCTTCTACCATACCTAATCTCTGTTCCTCTCTTCCACCACCACCACCACCACCACCACCACACGGTAACACGATTCAACAAAACACACACTCTTAACTACACACACACAAAATAAATAAATAAATAAATAAATGAAATAAATTGTCTCCCAGGAAAAAGTCTTGAAATAATGCAGTGGAACTCAAACCAGATGGAGATCTTGCGTAACCTCCACAAACATCCCCTGTCCACGTGGCGCTGGTGTGGTTACCTGGCTGGTTTGAAGAGGGGGGGAGAGGGGAGAGGTGTTGAGTAGAGGGGATGGGGTGGAGGATGAGGGGATGTCAGTAGGAGAACTTGTGGTGGGGGTAAGGTGAGTAAGGAAGGATTTGTGAGGTGAGGGGTTGAGTAAAGAAGGATTTGAGGTGAGGGGTTGACTAAAGGGGAGGATTTGAGGGGTGAGGAGTTGAGTAAGGAAGGATTTGAGGGGTGAGGGGATGAGTAAGGGGAGAGGAAGTAAAGGGAGGAAGGATGGGGGGGTGAGGTAGTAGTTAGTGACGGGGGGTAGGGTGTTCGTGAGGTTGATAAAAAAAGGACCTTCAGTGTCTCTTGCCTTGCCAAGACTTGCGCCCTAGACATCGAAAGGGCATCCCCAGAGAGAGAGAGAGAGAGAGAGAGAGGAGGGGGGAGGGGAGGTTAGCCCGAATTTGCATGTGCCAGAAGACGATACAAGAGGAAGAGGCTAAGGAAGAAATGGTATTAAAAGAAGGGAGAGAGAGAGAGAGAGAGAGAGAGAGAGAGAGAGAGAGAGAGAGAGAGAGAGAGAGGAAGGAGGAAATAGAGAAAGTGAAAGACCGTGTGTAATTCACCTCAGTCGGCTGCTGGTCACCCAGCCAGTCTTCCCTATTACGGATCGAGCTCAGAGCTCATAGACCGATCTTCGGGTAGGACTGAGACCACAACACACTCCACACACCGGGAAAGCGAGGCTATAACC
>NC_059279.1:2225000-2227500 GCF_017591435.1 Portunus trituberculatus | reverse complement strand
AAAATGACTATGGAAACGTGTCATGGTAATCAAGAGGTTGAAAAAAACAAAAACAAAAAGGCCCACTGAGGTGCCAGTCCCTAAACAGGTTGAAGGAAATGTGCTTAGAAAGGGATTCTCAGGATGGTGAAAGGTAGAAAGGGCAGTAATGATAGACACTTTATTTATATTCCAGTAAAAACTGAAGATATACAACTTAACAACAGACTTAGAAAAACTAGCGAGAATATACCAATTATGTGTGTGTGTGTGTGTGTGTGTGTGTGTGTGTGTGTGTGTGTGTGTCTCAGTGGTCATGTGGTCAGGGCTGAGTCAGTAGGGAGCTTCAAAAGAAGATTAGATAAGTTCATGGATGGGGATGATAGATGGAAGTATGTAGCTTCAAACACACAAGGACTGTCACGTGTAGGGCAGGCGGCCTCTTGCAGCTTCCCTCTTTTCTTATGTTCTTATATTCTTGCGTGTGTGTGTGTGTGTGTGTGTGTGTGTGTGTGTGTGTGTGTGTGTGTGTGTGTGTGTGTGTGTGTGTGTGTGTGTGTAATGATAGTGCTAATAATAATCGACAGGGGAAGTATTAGTGCCAATCAGTAGGATTTGAATGGATGGGCGGCGCTTTTGAAGTGTCTGAGCAGGTGGAGGTGTGACAGGTGCTATGTAAGACCAGGAGAGGTGTGAGATAAGACCAGAGGAGGTGAACTGTGGGAAGAAAAGATGAAAGGGAAAGGTGTGTAGTACTAATCTGTCCCACTATAACTTCACCCACTGGCAGAGCATTGTACTTGATTAAACTTCAGTATCATGATGCGTTTCCACATTCGCTTACTATTTCGTGACTTCAGCTTCAGAAACTCATGTGGGGGATTAAAATAGTGAAGACTCTGGCGTTTAATCCTCTGACCTCCATAGACCCTTCCTAATGTCAATAAAATGGTCTAATTGTATACACAAATCTCAAGGTAAAAATGCGCGCCATTACTGAAAGGGTTAATAAAGAAAAGAAATTACAAGATAACAAGGAATGTCACGTATAGGCCTAATGACTTTGCAACTTCCCTTATCTTCTTAGAATGAAATGGAGCAAGAGGAGGAGGAGGAGGAGGAGGAGGAGGAGGAGGAGGAGGAGGAGGAATAGCCAGTGTGTTCTTCTCTTAGATCTAGTGTCCGTGATGGTGTCCTGGGTGTGTTCACGGTCGACGCCCAGCAAGAGTCATAGCCAGGTGTCTGAGGAAGGTCACTCTGCACGCGCGCATGGCCTGATGTGTGTTGCCCTCCCAGTGTTGTGTTGCCAGCCGCTGCCAGGTGTGTTACTAAGGCTATTCAGAAACACTTCACTCTCTCACCACGAATATTTTTCAACGCCACAGGGATGGTTACTGGGATTCGTAAAGGTGTTTTTTTCGTATTGGTAATGTATAAATCTTGGTAATCTCTCGCTGGAAATGTAAAAGAAACAACCTTAACCCTTTCAGTACAATGACGCGTTTCCATATTCATTCTGCTTACTACTTAATGATTCTATACAGCATCAGAAACTCTTGTAGGGATTAGAATAGTGAAGGGTGTGGCCACTAATCTTCTTACCTCCATAGACCCTCCTAATGTAAATAAAACGGTTGAACCACACCCAAAACTCATGGCTAAAACGTGTCCCCGTACAGAAGGAGTTGAAATCCGTGCAACTTCATCAAAGAGCGTGTTGGAAGTGGCGAGTATGCGTGTGGAATTGCTTTAGAATATAACAGTAAACAATGTCACGCTGATATTCGCGCTTTTTTTTTTTTTTTTTTCGTTGTGTTTCTAGAAAGTTTGTTTTTAATCCACTTAGTACCGTGACACGTATCCATATTCATTGTGGTGACTATTTGGTTACTCTATACAGCTTCAGAAACTCATGTGGGGGATTGAAATAGTGAAGACTGTAGCCATTAATCTTCTGATCTCCATATATCCTTCCTAATGTCAATAAAATGGTCTAATGGTAACTTTGGAAGATGAGTAAATGTAAGTGTATTTGAAACGATTTTTTTTTTCTTATGCATATCAAACTTCACTTTTTCTTTCGTTATTCATCAAGCAAGTTCGTTTCTAATCCCACGTTATCAAGTTAGAAATACTGAAATGCACTTTTTTATATTCCAAGACAAGTAAATCATCAAAGTGTAAGATCTATTTGAAACGTTTTTTTTTATATGCATATCAAACTTAGCTTCACTTTCTTTTTCGTTATTCATTAAGTAAACTCGTTTCTAACCCCACGTTATCAAATTAGGAATACTGAAATGCACTTTTTAATTTTGAAACAAGTAAATCATCAAAGTGTAAGTGTATTTGAAACTTTTTTTATATGCATACCAAACTTACCTTCACTTTTTTCTTTCGTTATTCATCAAGCAAGTTCGTTTCTAACCCCACGTTATCAAGTTACAAATATTGAAATGCACTTTTTATATTCCAAGACAAGTAAATCACCAAACTGTTTACTCTCACTACCTACCAGATG
>NC_059279.1:2205000-2217500 GCF_017591435.1 Portunus trituberculatus | reverse complement strand
ATTTTAATTCCATACATATTTTGAAAAACCGGCTCTTCATGTACAGCCTTGAAACCAGTCGTGGTGAGAGAGCCGAGTGAAAGGAGAGGGATGAGTTGTATTTAGATATAAGGATTGCTGTTCTCTTCCCCTGACCCCTCCTCATCGTCTAGCCAGGGAAAAGGACACAGGCGCCAGGCAGCACGCACAGACATTGCTCACTGACACCGGTACAAGATGCTGAGTGAATCGCGTCTGCTCAGTGTTTGGTTGGATGGAAACATTTTGCAGTGTTCATGAAGCAAAGCCAACTTGTGAGGCTCATCTTGATGCAAGTATTGGTTAAATGGAGACGTTTTCTGTGATGTCCATTCACAGAAATTTGATATTACTGGTTGACTAAAGTATTTGTTGTCAACGCTTTTCTTCACAAATTACTGCAGTGGAGAATAATGTTACGTTAGCATTGTCTGACTGTATGAAAGAAGATACTTATAAGGAAATTTGTGAGAAGCCGTCAGCCCTAAACATTGCAGTCCTTGTGTGAATAAATGACATATGTTTGTATTTATCACCCTCAGTCACAAACTTGTCCAGTCTTTTGAACTTCCTTTGTGACTCTGCTTCAAAAGACCACAGAGGAAAACGAAATGATCCACAATCTCCATTAAGGTTTTTTGATTGCTTTTATTTTTATTTCTATTGTTTCTTACGAGGAAACAAAAAAAACATCTCAATCTTCCCCAGTAAGATTCAAGGCACACATACAAAATACATAAATTAGAAATAGATCAATGATTACGGGTAGTGAATTTAGAGCAAGACATCCTGACATCAGCATCACAGCGCCACTACTGAAGACTGTGTGTCTGTGTGGCTTGACTACTTCTGCACTTCAGCCCGGGCCAGCGCCACCCACTCGTGGAAGTACACCATGTTGCTTCTGAAGTGGAGCAGCAGGAACCAGTCACCGTAGTCACACTTTGGCAGGAGGTACTGTAGATTCACCTTGGTCTCGTGCTTCCTCGCACGGTAGATGAGGTAAGCGTTGCGCACACCAGGCCTGGAGGAAGGATGCAACACGCTTACCCTCCAGTGATTGACAATGGACTCTGATTCTGCTTGGGGAACGCCACCTCAATAGGCCGCTTTTTTTTTTTTTTATTATAGATTAGATGCCTTTTTTTTGTCCATTGTACATAATAGATAGAGAAATAGATAAAATAAAATAATGGTGTCAAGATAGTGGTGTGGTGACTCAGGCATCAACACTGCCAATGAAATATGAAACGGACGGAAGAGAAGTACTGCAGAGGTCAAGACTGAAGGACTCACACGAGGAAACACTGCCAATGAAACGAGAAAGATGGAAAAGAAGTAATGTAGAGACAACACTGAAGAACTCACACGAGGAAGAGGACGAGGTGGAGGAGCAGAAGCACCACACCCTAAAATACCCTTAAAAACCCTTAGAAATCTTAAAATACCCTTAAAATTGCCTTAAATGCCCTTAGAAAGATGGAAGAGAAGTAGTGTAGAGGGCAAGACTGAAGGACTCACACGAGGATGAGGATGAGGTGGAGGAGCAACAGCACTCCACAGATGGCCGCCGTGAAGATGTACACCACCCACAGGAAGATGTAGGTTTTCTCGTTGACGATGTTGAGTGGCAGGACGCACATTGAGTCGTGGGTCTGGATGGTGCCGGACGCTCCAAACTTATGCCACGTGCACTTGGCAACCTGAAGGAGGGAGGAAACAGAAAAGAACTTAAGACTGAGTGATATCCTTTACTTTTACCTTGTTTTGTCCTGTTTTGCCTTGCCTTGCCTTGCCTTGCCTTGCCTTGCCTTGCCTTGCTGTGTCTTGCCTTGCCTTGCCTTGCCTTGCCTTGCCGCCTTGCCTCGCCTTACTGTACCTTGCATTACCTGGACTAGATCTAGAGCCCACAAGTAACGTACTCTTAACATAGTGACAACAACAGTAACACCGCACAGCAACGCGGTAACACTTAGGTAACAGTGAGTCAGCGAGGGATAGCTACCTTGGGGAAGATCTCGTTGAGGGGATTGCTGTTGTCAGTGGCGTTGGTGTTGAAATACTTGAGGGCAGCAGGACCGAACTGGAAGAACTCGCCGCCCAGGAAGGTGTTGGTGAAGAAGAGGTTGCCGACAGAGATAGCAAAGGCCGCGCACTCACACAGGAAGAAGGACACGGCGTAACTCCTGTGGGTGCTGAAGCTAGAGGCGAAGAACTTCACGGAACTCTGGATCTGTGGAAGAAGGAGTCAGGAGTGAAGGAGTGGCAGAGGTATTGCAGAGTATCATGGGAGTGTTATCAGAGGGAGTCAGGCAGTGAAGAAGTGGCAGAGTTATTGCAGAGTATCATGGGAGTGTTATCAGAGAGAGAGGGAGTCAGGCAGTGAAGGAGTGACAGAGTTATTGCAGAGTATCATGGGAGTGTTATTTTGTCTGTCAGATTATAATGAGCTTCAAGGTATGGGTTTTAACTCACTCACTGCTATCTGGTGCGTCTTTTAGAACATAACATAAGAAGAGAACATAAAAGAGTTCAAGGGTACAGGTTTTTACTTAATGCTATCTGGTATGTCTTTTAGAACATAAGAACATAAGAAAAGAGCTCAGGGGTACATGTTTTAACTCACTCACTGCTATCTGGTGCGTCTTTTAGAACATCACAACATAAGAGAAGAGGGGATCTACAAGAGGCTGTCAGGCCTACACGTGGCAGTTCCTGTATGAGCAAAGCTATCCAAAGTCCATCTATCATCCCCATTCTCTGACTCATTAAGCACTAGGGACTTTTTTTCCTTTCCTTATTTACAAGACTCATTCTTGCTAAAAACTGCAAAATCTATTCTTTTTTCATCTCTCCTTTTTTTGCAGTTGCTTATAAGGATGTCAGACTCTGCATTTTGTGTTGTTATTTGTTGCATGTCACTGTGGAAGGGTTAAATTTTCTGTAGTATCGTGCAGGAGAAAAATGTTGAAGTTTATATCAATAGTATAGTGTTATTTTGTGAGGCAGACCATATTATTAGTTCATGGACAGCTGCATAGAGTCCGCCACACAGCTTACATTGTTAGAGACGTCACCGATGTGGACTTTGTCAAGGTGGCAGATGATTGTTTCAAAGAAGCCTCTGTCGATCCTTTTCCAGAGCCAGATGGGGAAGTAGTAGACGACGGCCTGCAGCACCAGCACCATGGGCACCCACTGGTAGTATGCGTGCACGCGCTTCTCCCCGTCTCCTGACTCTCCCGCTACCGTGGGCGGCACGCGGATGGGACCCACGCCGGGATGAGCTGCCACCTGTGGTAAGAAGGCGACTTTTATTTGCTCATTTCATTTATTGATGTTAAAAAAAAAGGAAATTATAAGTGAAATACACCACACCACACCACACCACATGCATTTACATCCCTTCACTAAACCATTTATTTCCCTTCACCACACCACACCACACCACCACCACTACCACTCCCCCACCAACAACCCCACCCCCCACCACGCCACTCACCTCAGCATTGAGATTCACCATGGTGAAGGTGGAAGCAATGAAGCAGTACGTCTCAATGGCCTTGTGTTCCTGCTTCTCGAACCCCGTGATGCACCGAATGTTCTCCCCGATGTAGTTCTTGGCGGTGACGAGAACACAGGCCAGTAGCGTGATCAGCATGCATAGTTTGGACGTGAACAGCAACAGGGATGTCACTCTAAAAGGAGGGTCCCTGTGTTGCTCTGACTGGTTAACTCTTGCATTAGGAAGATGGACAGAATAGGGATGAGAAGGTAGAGAGTGCGCGTCTTGTGATATTGTGGACGAAGACGCCATAGGACACCTAACTTCTTGGAAGCTGATTTAGCAAGAGTAGAGATGTGAAATTTCCAGTTTAGATTTTTAGTGAAGGATAACGAGTGTGTTTAATGTATAGGTAACTAGCTAATGAATGAGAGAGAGAGCGCATGAACGAACGAACGAACGATTTCCTCTCTCTCTCTCTCTCTCTCTCTCTCTCTCTCTCTCTCTCTCTCTCTCTCTCTCTCTCTCTCTCGAGTTATTCAAGAGCTCTACCACAAAAATAATTCTGAAAACTAACAATTTCTAGCATTAAAAGAGTGAATAACCTAATGATATTTACATATACATTACTTTACCTTACCTTACATTAACCATTAATACCTGAACTTACTTTACCTAACCTTACCTTAACCTTACCTTAGCTTATCTTACCCTACCTTACCTTACCTTAACCTTACTTCACCTCACCTCACCTCACCTCACCTCGCCTAACCTAACCTAACCTAACCTAACCTAACCTAACCTCACCTCACCTCACCTCACCTAACCTAACCTAACCTTATCTGACCTGAAATCACTCCTGAGAGACTGAAGTACAGAAATTAGTCTTAAAATAGTCGTGTAATTATGAAAAAATAAAACATGCTGCGTGAACATAGAAAGAAGAAGAAAAAGGAGAAGAAAATAAAAGAAGAAGAAGAAGAAGAAGAAAGTAAAAGAAGGTTATTAATGAAATGGTTAAAAAAAAAAAAACTGAAGCTTCTCTTACTCACCCAGACGTAGAAATGTGAGTCTTGAGTTCCTTGAAGACGTCAAACATGTTGGCGATGTGTTTTGTCAGGGAGTCAGTCAGTCAGGACCTCCTCAATGCGACTCAGCACTGGATAGAAAAAAAAAGAACACTAAGAATTGAAGAGTCACTATTTGAAACTTACAGTGGAGAGAGAGAGAGAGAGAGAGAGAGAGAGAGAGAGAGAGAGAGAGAGAGAGAGAGAGAGAGAGAGATAAAAGGATAAAGAGGGCATGAGATAAGAGAGAAAAAAGCTAAGAAGGGAGGGTATGAGAGAATATAGAAAACGAATAGAGAAGTGTGAAATAAAGGACTAAAAGAGAAGGAAAGAACAAATTATATTTATTTATTTATTTATTTATTTATATTATTTATACCATGTGGGCTTTTCACGTAAATTTCTGGGCTAAAAGGAATACTTTTTGTGGTACCTCCTATCTAAAAATCCACCCACTAGGAAACCGTTGCCCCGAGTGAGGAAGCCCAACCTACACTCGGACCGTGGACAGGATTCGAACCCGTGCGCTTGGAGACTCCTCGGACCCCAAAGCACGCATGGCAACCTCTATGGGAATTTCTCGTCTGAAGATTTATTGAGAGAAATAGTTCGTTGTTTTTATTGATATCTCGTTTTTTGTTCGGTTCGCAACACCTCAAAACTCTTAAAAAAAAAAAAAAAATGAATAGATAAATTACGGAAAAAATAATATTGAAAGGCTGAACGGCGAAAATTTATCTTTTTTATGTGCTACAAAAAATATGTGAAAAAATACGTAGATGATAAAAAAAACAAAAAGGAAATGAAAAGAAAGAGGAAAAGGGAAAAAAAAATCGATTAATATTGAAAGATTTAACCGCGAAACTTGTCACGGAATAAAACAACGAAGCTCTTGTCCTTGTCGTTCTTATTGTTAGTACTCTTTAGCAGAAAACTAAAAACAAATAAACAAAAGAGAGGTGCAAGGGAGGATGGAAAGGAGGAAAGATAAGTGGATGAAAATGGGAAATGTGAAGGGAGAGAAGAAACGAAAAAAAAAAAGGTGAAAAGGAGTATAAAGGAAATAAAGAAAAAAAAAAAAAGCCAAACAAAAATGGAAAGGAGGAAAAATAGGTAGATGGAAATTGGAGATTAGGAAGGAAGAGATGAGACGAAAAGATTGAAAAAGGAGTACAAAGAAAATAACGAAAAGAAAAAAAGGTGCAAGAGAGGAGGAAAGGAGAAAAGATAAATAGATGGAAATTGGAGGTAGGAAGGAAGAGATGAGACGAAAAGAATAGAAAAGGAAATAGAAAGGAAGTAAACAAAAATAAAGGTGCAAGTCAAGATGGAAAGAAATAAAGAAAAATTAGACGAAAATAAAAGGTACGAAGGGAGAGAAGAAAGGAAAAAAGTGAAAAAGGAATTACAAAAGGAAATAAATAAGGAGGGGAGGATGGAAAGAAAGAAACAAACAAACAAACAAACAAACAAAAAGTAGATGAAAATGAGAGATACGAAAAGAGAGAGAGAGAGAGAGAGAGAGAGAGAGAGAGAGAGAGAGAGAGAGAGAGAGAGAGAGAGAGAGAGAGAGAGAGATGAGATGAAAAGAATGAAAAAAAAGTACAATGTAAACGAATGAAGTAAAAAAAAAAAATTAAATATAACATGCATTCTTGCCGCCCTGAGCTGTGAGGGACAGTGGGCAGACGCGAGGCATGAGTGGGGTTTGAGTGTGTTGGTGGTACAGGTGACGGGAGTGTCTAGTGAACCCCGCTGGTTGATTAGATAACAGGTGATAAAGAACAGTAGAGAGAGAGAGAGAGAGAGAGAGAGAGAGAGAGAGAGAGAGAGAGAGAGAGAGAGAGAGAGAGAGAGAGAGATATGGAATAGGGGAAGCTGGCCAAGTGCAACAAAATTAAAAAAAGAAAAGATCCATTTGAATATAAATTAAAGGCCCATTGGAAAAGAAAAAGCCAACTTGAGGGGGGAGGGGGAGGTGTACACGTTACATTATATACAAAAAATTAACCCATATCAGAAAATACAGTGTGAGATATGATGAATTTCTGCCTTTATAATATTTTTCTAACATAACAGCCGCCACAGAGCTTGCCCAGGCAGCGGAAAGCGGGTCACCTTCGCACGTAAGCCTGAACACCGCGGCACCTTATCTATACTACCTCTGACACTCTTTACTGAGAGGTATTGGAATTATTAAGTGTGTTTTCATGTTCCTGGTGGTCAATTGTCGAGTATTCTGTATCACCAAAGAAACGTCTATGATAACAGGACCATCCATCTGTGTGGCCTCTAATCTCTTCTGTACCATGATGCGTTTCCATATTCATTCTGCTTACTATTTGGGGATTTTATACAGCTTCAGATCCTTATGTTGGGATTAGAATAGTGAAGATTCCTGCCATTAATTTTCTGAACTCCACAGACCTTTCCTGTTGTCAATAAAATCGTTCAATCAAACCCAAAACTCATGTTAAGAAATGCGTCCCAGTACTGAAGGGGGTTAAAACAGTTCTATTTGGAATGTTCAAGGATGTTTTCATGTTTCTGGTGGTGATTTAGCGAGATTTTGAAATGTTGTACACCTGACCTGGATAAACAAAAACAAGATGGTGAATCAGTTTTGTTTTTATCATTGATCTGGTTTTTCTGTCACTTGCGCAACACCAGGGTGCGTAGGAGAGGACTGCGAGGTGGCAACACTGTCTTAGCGCCTTGAGAATTGTTAACATTGACAGAGAAAGGAAATAAGAACATGGAGGCATAGAATACTGGTTTTGTTAGACTAATATCGCAGAATGGCTACTCATCTCATATCTTCTTTATTTCCATTTTTGTTCTTGTCACTTATACAATTGGAATTTAAGTAAGGGAGGTTGCGTTAGATGGCGGGGCAGTCTTTACACCTTAAACACTCCATCAAATAGTAAATAAGGAGGAAATTTGACCAAGAACAACAAAAACGATTAATTAAAAAGGCCCACTTAGATGTCAGTCCCCGAGCAGATTCGAAAGAGTTAGCCAAAAGAATGGGATAAATGTCTTGAAACCTTCCTCTTATAAACGTGACAAATCAAAACGAAATGGCGTCTGAACATAATATTTGTCTTATATTTTCTATGAAGTGTTGAACCAGGACACGCAAGGAGGAGGTGCAGGTCGCAGTACACATTTAACACCCCAGCCAGTACAGTGTGTCAGAGCAGAGGCAAGATGGTGGTTGTGGTTTCTCTTATTCTTTCATCTATAGCACACCTTTGATTTTTCGATGTGTTAATATTTTCTCATAGCTTTTTCTCCCAAATATTTAAGTGTAGAATGTTTTAGGCGTATCAGGGCAAAGACAACAAGATGGCGCCTGTGGTTTCTATTATTCTCTCCTCTATAACACTTTTTTAATCTTCCAATGTGTTTATATTTTCTCATAACTTTCTCTTCCCAGTTATATGAATATGGCATGTTATGAGTATCAGGGCAAAGACAACAAGATGGCTCCTGTGGTTTCTGTTATTTTCTCATCTATAACACTCCTTTAGTCTTCCAGTGTGTTTGTTTTTTCTCATAACTTTCCCTTCCCAAATATGTAAGTGTAGAATGTTATGAATGTGTGGAAGCAAAGGCAACAAGATGGCGCCTGTGTTCCTCCGTATCACTGTACCTTTTCTCTCATCTATACAATTTCTTCGATATTCCACTATATTTGTAATTCCTCATAATTTTTTTCCAGAAATGTGAAAAAATGTTATGAGCAACGAAAACGAAAACATGGATACAAAGGCCTTACAATTCATATCTATAGATACTCATATCTGTGATGTAGATACTCATATTTAGAGATTGTACTCACCTCAATAAACACTTCATTTGGCCCAACTATAGACGATAGAACTGTGTAACTGGAACTACTTCACACTTCCATGAAATCGTGTACTTTTTTTCACCACGGTTGTTTTCAAAGACCACAAAAATTATTAGCCAGATTCTCACGAGTGTTTATGCTGTAAATAACGTGAAAATCTTGTTAACTGCCGTGAGAACCGTAAAAAAACACCTTTAAAAAACCCGTGACACTTCAGCTAGACTAGAGCCTTTTGAAAGTTAGGATGTGGCGCAGAAGTATTTGAAAAACCTCTTTAATCTGCCAAGAACCGTAAGAAAAAAAAAATCCTTGAAAGACCTCTGACACTTCAACTAGAGCCTTTTAAAAGTTACTGTGTGGCTCAGAAGTGTTTCAGAATACGTTCCATGGAGTCGCTGAGTAAACACAAACCTCTAACCCTTGTGAAGTGGCGTGGGTCGTCCTCCCTCAGCCAGCACCGCACTGGAGGTATGTCTCGGGCAGTGATAGACAGCGGAGTTATCAGATAAGAGCATCACGATGCCAAGACGAGGTGGGACACCACTATGTATGCAACACTGCGACACGGCGAGATGGATGAGCGACGCTTGCTGATAACCTGACAGCCGCAGCACGTCCTGTTGTGTGTCTGCGTTTGAAAGGATGTTAGATTTGTGACTCACAGGAACACTGGTGAGGTTATGAGGAGTTTCTGTATAGGGAACTTAGTGGTTTTCGTTTACTGACTGAATAAAACAACAATGTGTAAAGTTTTGTATGAATAATTTAGTGGCCTTCGTTCTGCTTACTGAAAAGAAAAAAATAATCATCGAGAGCTCTCTATAGATAATTTAGTGGCCTTTGCTCTACCACCTGAAAAAAAAAGTCACAACGTCCAAAGCTCTGTATAAGTATTTTAGTGGCTTTTGTTCTACTTAGTGAAGAAAAAAAATCCAACGTTTAAAGCTCTATATAGATAATTTAGTGGCTTTCGTTCTACTTAATGAAAAAAAAATCACAGTCTAAAGCTCTATATAAGTATTTTAGTGGCTTTTGTTCTATTTACTGAAAAAAAACGTCCAAAGCTTTATATGACTAATTTAGTTGCCTTCGTTCTGCCGCCTGAAAAAAAAGTCTCGAGATTCTTTAATGATTCCAGTGACAGTGTGATGATTCCAAGTATTCCTAGACAATGATTCCTAACCAGTGATTCCAGTGATGATTTTCAGAGATGCTTCAATGATTCCAATGGTAATTTAACATAGCTTTTATACTCTCATTTTGTATCTATTTTATTCATACCATGTGGGCTTTTCACGGGAATTTATGGGCTAAAGGGGTTACTTTTTGGGTACCTCCTATCTCAAAGCCCACCCGCCAGGAAACCGTTGCCCCGAGTGAGAAAGCCCAACCTACACTCGGACCGTGGACAGGATTCGAACCCGTGCGCTTGGAGACCCTCGGACCTCAAAGCATGCATGGTTCCACTGTGCCACGGCGACCCCATTGTAAGACACCTATAAGAACCTGATTTCTGTGGGCTTTAGAAATAGTTTGAAGGCCTGAAGTGTTTGAAAATGTGGTCTTTAACCCTTTCAATACCATGACGCGTTTCTATATTCATTCAACTTACTGTTTGGTGATTTTATACAGCTTCAGAAATTTATGTGGGGATTAAAATAGTGAAGACTCTGACCATTAATCTTCATAGACCCTTCTGTCAATAAAATCATCTAATCATACCAAAAACTCAAGGTAAAAATGCGTCCCAGTACTGAAGGGGTTAATGATTCAGTGGTAACCTGAGATAGTTTTTATACTGTCAATAAGAACTTGCTCTCTGTGGGCTTTGAAAATAGTTTGAGAGCCTGAAATGTTTAAAAATTTGGTCTTAAATATAGCGAAGGTTTGAGAGCCTGAAATGTTTAAAATTTGGTCTTAAATACAGTGAAGGTTTGAGAGCCTGAAATGTTTGAAAATGTGGTCTTTAATACAGCGAAGGTAAGTGATTGACATGTGCGTAGCGATAACGTTAATTTGGTCTTGATTTACGAGTGTGTAGCGGTCCTTGGTGTGTTACGTAAGTCTTATCAGCAGGCACCGTTATCGTGGAGGGCAAACGGAAATCATTTTATTTTATTCTTCGCCTTTTTCCTTCCGTTAATCAATGCAACGTTACGGGAAATTAGAAGTGGCTGACGTAAGCTAAATGCCCGGTTATACTTTCATCTCTTATCTATTTTTTTCCTTCAGTACCATGACGCGTTTTCATATTTATTTCTTTTCCTCTTTGGTGATATTCCGCTTCCTATTTGGAGATTTTTATATAGCTACAAATAGTACTTATGTTGGGA
Organism: Portunus trituberculatus; assembly: GCF_017591435.1. Classification (NCBI taxonomy): domain Eukaryota; kingdom Metazoa; phylum Arthropoda; class Malacostraca; order Decapoda; family Portunidae; genus Portunus; species Portunus trituberculatus. The sequence goes on along the minus strand of NC_059279.1, from coordinate 2,206,718 downwards.
TTAGAGTATTGAAGACTGACCATTAACCTTCTGACCTCCATAGACCCTTGCTAATGTCAATAAAATCGTTCAATCATACCCAAAACTCATGGTGAAAAAAAGGGTTCTTGTACTGAAGGAGATAATGAATGCAACTTGTTCAGACATTCAGACAAGTTGAAGAGATTCCTCTGAAGAAGCATCAGCGAAACTAGTCGGGAATAAACTCTCCTTCCTGCACCTGTGTTTTCTCTTCACCTTCCCTCCAATGAATGCAACGTTAAGTCAAACTAAAGAGTGTGTGTCCGTTTATTAGCTTATACAGTCACAGCTAAAGATTTGTTCACTTCTGTTATTTTCAACTTTAACCGCTATTCCGCTTCCTATTTAGTGATTTGATACAGCTTCAGATACTTGTGTTAGGATTAGAGTATTGAAGACTGGCCATTAATCTTCTGACCTCCATAGACCCTTCCTAACGTCAATAAAATCTTTCAATCATACCCCAAAACTCATAGTGAAAAATGCGTTCCGGTACTGAAGGATTTAATAAATGCAACGTTGGGTCAAAACTAAGTCAGGTTATTAGCTTGTACAGTCACGGCTAAAGGTTTGTTCACTTGTATTATTTTCCACTTTAACCGCTTCGTCTTAACCGCAAGTGTTCCGATACGCTGTCTCGCCCTTACAAGGTTTGGGACCTGAAAGTGTGCAAGGAGATCAGCGGACGTAAGACTGAAGGAATGAGAACATCAGGTTACAAGACTTCTGGTGGCGATTGTATATGTATTTTTTATTTATTTGTTTATTTTTTTTTCCATATTTGAATGAAAGTTGGACAAATGTATGCTTGACTGGTGGTGTTTTTTTTTTTTTTTTTTTTTTTTTTTGCACGAATACGAACAGGAAAAAAAAAAGGAAACTATCATAATTACAGTGTCCGGTTATTATTTCGTTTGAGAGGAAAATTTTGTCCGGTTATTTATTTGAGAGGAAAATTTCAAAACTAAAAATTAATAAATAAATAAAAATCATCACTACGAACACATAATTAAAAGACAAAAAAAAAAAAAAAAGGAAGTGGTTTGCTGTAATGAGTGTTCAATTATGATAAAGATTTCGAGGTAATGCATGTTTTTCTTTATTTAAATGTCAGATGGGGAAAAAATACGTTTCACATAACAGAACCATCAGTTTACATTATATATTGCTCTGTACTGAATTATTTTAGCGGGTGGGCTTTGAGATAGGAGGTACCACAAAAAGTATCCCCTTTAGCCCACAAATTCCCGTGAAAAGCCCACATGGTATAAATGAATAATAAAAAAAAAACAATAACCACGTATGGAACACATTCGACTCACTGGAAGTACATTTTTGACCCTTCATAATCTATTCCTCTAAAAGCTTCAACTCTGCTATTGAAGGGAGTAATAACCTTCGAAGCCTCCTTCATTATAATAGACATTATGAATTTATATGTCGAGAGACGAAAGAATCTCACGACGTGTGTATAAAGTGAATCTCCCTCTCACTCACCCTGGCCTTCTTGCGAGTAATGTTTGATGAGTCCAGTGCAGAAGGAGCAGAATTCCCCTCCACATCAAGAGTGTTCTTTCTTAACAAGCATCAGCCACAACCCCGCCATTATTAGATCGCGTTGATAATCCACCTCTATGATTCCCTCTATAAGGTTTAAAGTTATATTTCATGAAAAACGTGTTAATTACTCTCGAAGT
>NC_059279.1:2190000-2200000 GCF_017591435.1 Portunus trituberculatus | reverse complement strand
TCGTGAGAATAAGAGTGAGAGAAAGGGAGAGGAGTCAGTAGGTAACGAGAAGAAAGACTGATCTATCTTATCTTCCCTGCTACTGACGAAGAATAATAGCTGTGCCGCTGCTGCTGAAGGGACGGATACGCTAGGAGACTAAAGAGAAGAAGGTACTACAGGTGTGTTGGTGGTGGGTGGAGGTATCAATAGGTGTTCATTGCTAGCGGTCACCTTAATCTACTACACATTAATTGTGTGTGTGTGTGTGTGTGTGTGTGTGTGTGTGGTAGCTAAGGGAGAGTTAGTGAGGTATGGATGGTTTGGTTATGATAGTGTATGGTCTCTCTCTCTCTCTCTCTCTCTCTCTCTCTCTCTCTCTCTCTCTCTCTCTCTCTCTCTCTCTCTCTCTCTTTGCGGAAAGGAAATTACGTTTTTTCCTTTTCAAGTGCAAGTTAATGCAGAAAGCAAGCTGACTTTTAGAGCACCGCAAAACAATTTAGGAAAATGAAAAAGAGAGGAAATGCACTCGTATGAAGTCTCTCTCTCTCTCTCTCTCTCTCTCTCTCTCTCTCTCTCTCTCTCTCTCTCTCTCTCTCTCTCTCTCTTGCTCATCTAGTAAATTGCGGCTTATGAGAACACTTCGCTAATTTAATACGTCATCACCTGGCGGAAAAATCAAATTGACAGACGTGTGGAAGGAAAACGAAATGAATCCCACACCCACCAAAACTCCCGCCAATATTTACTCCCCCCGGCCATTAGGTGTCGGAATTCATTTAACAGGTGGAAAATACTACGGCGCCGTTGGAACCACAAAGCAGGCGAGAGAGGGTGAAGGGGGGCAGGGGCTCTCTTTCTGAAGGCATTAGAGGTGGAAAGAGACGGAGTAGTGAGAGTTGATGGAGAGAAGAGTAGGAGGAGAGGGAGAGGGAATGGAGAGGGTGATGGGAGGGTTGTGGTGGGTTGCATGGACGAGGGAGGCCAGTGGGTGCGGGAAGGCAAGAGCTGTGAGTCGGGTCTCCGCTCTCCGCCTGCCTGGATCACTGGCACCCTGGATTCTGTCGCACCTTCCACCAGTTGTGTTAAGTTACGCCTCCATTACGGACGCACACATACACACACGCAGAAACACTCTCCGCTACTCTTTATAAACTGTGAGTCGTGATGGGTGAGGCGAGGGAAGGCGGCACATGGTTTTTATACAAGTAACCCATGTGATCTCGAGTAACCAGCTGGACCGAGTGAGTTACTGCAGCTTCCACGATCAAGGTAAGCATTGTTCGTTCTCATCCGCAGCCGAGAGATGACGAGCAGAGTGAAAGTTAATTAGAAGCGAGGTCAATGCTACTTCATCTTAGTTGAGGGAATTACGAGAACGTGAAAGGTATTAGAGAGGAAAGGAGAGTCGTTAACTTTTTGGCGTTCTTTTAATCTGTAGCTCAGTGATGGAGTTTTACAGCGCAATTTGACGGAGCTCTAACTCGACGCGATACGAAGACAAAGGCACCAGACCGAGCAGCAGAGAATTGGTGCGAGACTATCGAGGATATTAAAAAAAAAGACTTATTGGAGTGTTGTTCTTTTTATCTATAACTGAAAACTGACGTGCGGAACGAGATTTAGCGAAACTTGTCTTAATTATAATGCTGTAACAAAGGCACTTGATCATAGGCGAAAGAAAAGTGTGTGTGTGTGTGTGTGTGTGTGTGTGTGTGTGTGTGTGTGTGTGTGTGGGTGGGTGGGTGGGTGGGTGGGTGTGTGGGAGATGTTAACCCTTTCAATACTAGGCCACATTTTTACCTTGAGATTTGTGTAAGATTAGACCATTTTATTGACATTAGGAAGGGTCTGTGGAGGTCAAAAAATTAATGGCCACAGTCTTCACTATTTTGATCCCCCACATAAGTTTTTGAAGCTGTACAAAATCACCAAATAGTAAGCAGAATGAATATGGAAGTGCGTCATGGTACTGAAGGAGTTAAGAAGACGGAGAGGAAAGGTGAAGAGAAGACGTGTCATATAAAACGCAAAGTAAAGCTAGTAAAGTCACATTAGCCTTACTGAGAAGAGAATTAAGTGACGGGTATTTGCGAAGAAAGAGAATCGTAAGGAAATAAAGAATAAGAAGGTGCTCTGTCACACGAAGCTTGAATAAAACCAATTGATGTAAAAGTGAAGGTGTGTCATAGAAAGGAAGGTGAAGATGATAAAGTGACGTTACAATCACCAAAAATATATTACGTCACAAGTATCATGAGGCAAAATAGAGTTCGATTTTCTGTCACACTAAGAATGGGTAAAATCATGAGACATATAAAGGGAATTTGGGTCATATAGAAGATAGAGGCAGAACAGTGACATTACCACAAGAAAAAAGATGTTTTACGCCACAGAAATGAATCGCAAGTGAATGAAGAGTTATCTCCCCTGTGGCAGTGATTAAATAGAGATTCTTGACAAATTAAAATAAAGACAATGGAGTTCCAGCAGTATGAATGAGAATAATTAATGCATGACAAGTATTAGTGAAGAGTTCTGAATAGATTATTAAACAAAAAAAACCTTAATACCCTTGACAAAATAAAGACGTGCCATGTGAAAGGTAAAGTAAAGGCGATGAAGTTACACAGCCATAACTAAGAGAATAATTAATGCATGACAGGTATTAATGAAGAATTGCGAATAAATGAAGGATTAACTCCCCCTGTGACTGATTAAGTAGACCCTTGACAAAATTAAAGACGTGTATTATGAAAGCCAAAGTGAAGGCGATGAAGTTACGCAGCCACAACTAAGAGAATAATTAATGTATGACAGGTATTAATGAAGAATCGTGAATAAATAAAGGGTGACAATGATTAAACAAAGACCCTTGGCAAAATAAAGACGCTTAATACCTTTGACAAACTGAAAACGTGTTATATGAAAGGCAAAGTATAGGTGATGAATTTACAGTACTAAAAGTTAAAAATAAAAAAGATAATTAATGTATGACAGGTATCAAGGAAAAAATCGTGAATTGATAGAGTTAGCTCCTCTGTGACATGATACGTGAACAAAGACCCTTAATGCTTCTGACAAACTAAAAACGTGTCATTGAAAACTAAAGTGAACGCGATGAAGTTACATATGGCAGGTATCAATGAAGAATAGCAAGTAAATAAAGGGTTAACTCCACTCTTCCAATGATTAAGCAAACTCTAGACAAAATTAAAGACGTGTTATATAAAAGTTAATGTAAATACAATGAAGTTACACAGCCATAACTTAGAGAATAATTAATGTATGGCAGGTATCAATGTAGAATCGTGAATAGATAAAAGGTTACTCCACTCTTACAATAATTAAACAGACCCTTGGCAAAATTAAAGACGCGTCATATGAAATTTTGCCAGTCATAACTTAGAGAATAATTAACGTGTGACAGGTATCAATGTAGAATCGCGAATAAAGGATTAGCTCCCCTGTGACAATGACTAAACAGACACTTGACAAAATGAAAGTCACGTCATATGACAGCCAAAGTCAAGACGACGAAGTAACAGTACCATGACGTATCAAGAAAAAATCGCGAACGGTGACATGATAATTGAATAAAAAATTAAATAAAGAACCTTAACTTCTTCAATTTTTTTACCTTAAGATTTGTGTACGATTAGACCAATTTATTTATATTAGAAAGAGTCTATGGAGGTCAGAAGATTAATGGCCACAGTCTTTGCTATTCTAATCCCAACAGATGTTTCTGAACCCGTATAAAATCACCAGATACTAAGCACAAGGAATATGGAAACGCGTCATGGTACTCAAAGGGTTAAAATCCTTGACAAATGAAAGACGTGACGTTGAAAGGCAAAGGGAACGAAATGAAGTTACAACACCATAACTAAGAACATAACTCAAACATGACAGAAGGAAGGAGAATCATGGAAAATAAAGACTTAAATCCTCTGGCGCACGATGATTAAGAGTACAGCAAAGTGGAGCCATGCGTACTTTGGGGTCCGAGGGGTCTCCAAGCGCACGGGTTCGAATCCTGTCCACGGTCCGAGTGTAGGTTGGGCTTCCTCACTCGGAGCAACGGTTTCTTAGCGGGTGGGCTTTGAGATAGGAGGTACCCTAAAAAGTATCCCCTTTAACCATAAATTCCCGTGAAAAGCCCACATGGTATAAATTAAAACAAAAATTAAAAAGGCGGTGAAGTAACAGTACAAAGGCCCTTAAGTCCTTCAACTCCTTCAATACTGGGACACATTTTTACCTTGAGATTTGTATACGATTAGACATAATCTGAAAACGCATTTGACAATCTGAAAACGACAATTCTTCATCTTCATCTTCCCCTTGACGTGACTCCGCTGGTTCAGGAGGGAAGTATCAAGACGCTTAGCACTAAATTGGCCAATCTAACTGGAATCCTTTTTCAATTAACTTTTTTGTCGGGAAAAGCAATTACGCTTACTATTTTTTTTCTACCGTCTTAGCCAGCTCAATTATTATTATTTTTTTTTTTCACGTCAAAAGTAAAAGTAAGGAAATATGTTGGAAGGTTGATTTGAATGGCCGCTAGTTTCCAGGTCGCTTATAAACTCGTAGTAGGTAAAAAAAAAAAAAAAAAGAGGAAAAATGTTCACTTCTCCACTTCACTTGTCCTCGTCTTTCCTTACCGTGAGTTACCGTCCGTGAGAATGTAAAAGTTAGAAAAGTTTGATGTACAGTCGCGATTCATAAGAGATAGAAAACGATTAATAGAAAATGAAAATGGGAAGAAAAACCTCATTTATCTTCATTTTTTCCCTTAGCTTGGCCTGACTTGAAAAAAAAAATGGAATGTTTGCTGTACTATATAGTTCGTAGTAGACAAAAATAAAAAGGAAAATTAGAAAAAAAAAGATAAAGAAAAAATAACTCTTGGTCTTGTGTTGTCCATATTAACCTAATTACCGTACACTAAATGAAGTAATGTATAATTAAGAAAGTTTCCCTGTACAGTTCGTAATATGTAAAAAATACAAAAGGAAAAAAAGGAAAACAGCGAAATAAAACACTCCTTACATTTTTACTAACCATAACTAAATTAACTAACGTAAAATCGAAAAGTTCGCCGTACAATCACAATTCGTAATAGAAAAAAAAAAGGGGAAAGAAAGGATAAAGAATACGATAAAAAAAACTCTAATCGTTGTGTTTTTCGACCTTGCCCCGACTACCGTAACTAAATTGACTAACATATGATAAAAAAATGCTTCAATCGCACACACACACACACACACACACACACACACACACACACACACACACACACACACACACACACACACACACACACACACACAGAAAAAGAAAGAAAAGAAATTTGAAGAAAAACTTACCCTTGCCTACTCTAACTTCAATTAATTACCGTAACTGAATTAAGCTAGCATATAATAAAAATAAAATCGTTTCCCTGCATAATCATAATTTGTAATAGACAAAAGATAAAAACACAGAAAACAAAGTAAATGAAAGAAAGAAAATGGGAAAAAAAACTAATGTGCAATGAAAAAAAAAAAAAAAACGTTTCCCTGTACAATCATATTTCATAATAGACAAAAAAAAAAAAAAAGTGGAACAAATGTGGAAAAAACTCATCCTTGCTTGAATTAACTACCATTACTAAATTAAACTAAAATGATATAAAAAAAACATTTCTCAGTACAAACACAATTCGTAATAGAAAAAAAAAATAAAGAGACAAGAAAATACAAAAAAAAAAGGCTTATCCGTCCTTGAATTAATTACTGTAACTAAATCAAATATATGATAAAAAAATAATAAAAAAAGCGTTTCCCTGTGCAATCACAATTCATAATAGACACAAAAATAAAAAGGAAGGAAGGAAAAAGAATGAAAAAAACTATCCTTGCTTCAATTAACTATCGTAACTAAATTTAACTAACATATGATCAAAAGCGTTTCTCTAGGCAATCAGAATTCGTAATAGACAAAAAAATTAATAAAACAAAGAAAGAAAATAAAGAAAGAAAAATACCTTTGCTTAAATTGAATACCGTAACTAAATTAACGTAACGCGACATTGAAAAGACAGAATTCGTAATAGACAAAAAAAATAAATAAATAAATAAAACAAAGAAAGGAAATAAATAAGAAAAAAAAATGCCTCTGCTTAAATTGAATACCGTAACTAAATTAACGTAACGCGACATTGAAAAGACATAATTCGTAATAGACAAAAAAAAAAAAAGAAAGAAAGAAAGAAAAAAAACTTTACTTAAATTAACTACGGTAGCTAAATTAAAGTATGGCTACATTGAAAAGTTATCCCGTACAAGCGCCGACATTTCCCACACTGCGTCTCATAAAGGCTTGAGAGTGCGAGGGAAACTTTTCAAATATTCACTTGCTTCGGGAACAATAGCGCGGTGTTCCCTGGATGGCACCTGTACTGGACGCTGATTACCTGACGCTGCCTCCCTCCTCTTACCTGCGCCGTCTTATCCTCGCTGAAAATATGTATAAAGGGAATTGTGGCCAAGGTTCCGTGCTTTGGTGGTGGTGGTGGTGGTGGTGGTAGTGGTGGTGGTGGTGGTGGTTGTGGTGGTGGTGATGGTGGTGGTCGTCTGAAGTGGTGGTTTAGATTAGAAAAAAGTTTTATTATTTCTTTTTTTGTGTACATAGTTCTCTCTCTCTCTCTCTCTCTCTCTCTCTCTCTCTCTCTCTCTCTCTCTCTCTCTCTCTCGTTTCGTAACGTTCTTGGCGAATAAACCAATCATTGCTGTTGTTATTATTATCATTGTTATTATTACTATCGTTATTATTGTTATTATTATTATCACTACTTTTATATAATACAAAATGAATCACAAAATAAAAGCCAAACAGCAGCAGACCTTCAGGCCCTTACAAGGCTGCTCGTGAGGTACTTTTGAGTCGCTGGTGGTTCAAGGCAAGGCAGTAAAGTGGAGAGACAAGAGAGAAGGGCTTAAAGTAGAAGAGAGAGGAGGGGAGAACAGGAATAACACAGAAAAAAGAAAAAGGGGCGAAAAATAGATAAAGGGAAGGGTTTTGTAGTTGATGATGATGATGATGATGATAATGATGGCGATGATGATGATGATGATGATGTGTTGCACTTTTGTGATGAAATACGTGCATTTATGATTCAGGAGGAAAAAGGGGAGCGGTATGGAAATGAACATGAGCACACGCACACGCACACACGCACACACACACACACACACACACACACACACACACACACACACACACACACACACACACACACACAGGCATGAATTTATTTTGATAACGTGGGATGACAAACAAGAATTTAATCGGGATCGGAGCGAGGGACAGGGGACAGCGGGCGGCGAGCGTACCAGTTAACACACAAGCCTCGATGTAAATATAGCGCTATCTGCTTAACATAATTCAATACCATCGCTTCAGTGTTTTTTCCATTATTTCCAGCATAGATTCATATTACCCCACGGATATGATGGGAAGTGAAGCTGTAAGAAGTCATTTGTAGCGGTTCTTATCTATTTCTACCTATCATATCTATCTATATATCTATCTAATGCAAAAACTTCCTATTAAGAACGTGAAAGATAGAGGCAGCAAAAAAAAAAAAAAATAGGTGTACATGAGAGTGCTTATATATACAGAAAAAAAAACGACCTATTTTTCACCTATCTGTTTTTTATATGTAAGAGGGAGAACTACCAAGGACGAAAAAAATAATAATAGAGAAAAAATAAAGGCCCACTTATCTATAAATCTGTAATGCAAAACTCCTATCAAAGAACATAGCAAGAGAGGGAAACTGCAAAAAATATCAATCCTATACAAAGGAGTCCCTGTATAAATGAAAAGGACACGTCTACTTAATTTTTCTTATTTTCTTTCATCCTAACCTAACTTAACCAATTTTTTCACCCCTCCATAAATCTGTCTAATGCAAAACTTCCTATTAACCCCTTCAGTACTGGGACGCATTTTTACCTTGAGTTTTGTTTATAATTAGACGATTTTGTTTACATTAGGAAGTGTCTATGGAGGTCAGAAGATTAATAGGCAAAGTCTGAAGGGGTTAAGAACATATAATTAATGGCCAGTCTTTACTATTTTAATCCCTCACATAAGTTTCTGAAGGAATATAAAATCATCAGGCAGTAAGTAGAATGAGTATCAAAACGTGTCATGGTGCTGAAGAGGTTAAGAACATAAGATTAATGGCTAGAGTCTTCACTATTTTAATCCCTTACATAAGTTTCTGAAGGAGTATAAAATCACCAAGTAGTAAGCGGAATCAATATGAACACGTGTCCTGGTACTGAAGAGGTTAAGAACATAAGAATATAAGGAGAGCTGCGAGAAACCTTCACGCCTAAACAACCTGATTACGGATACTGAGTCCATTTTATTCATCTTCCACTCTACTTCAGAACCAATTTGCTCCAATCTCCTTTTTTTTCTATTGAAGTTTATTAAATTTGAACCTCTTGTGTCTTTTCCCTTCCCTCCCCATTCCTCCTCCCCCCCTCCTTCTCAGTACTGACGTGTTGGATTCTTTCTTTTCATTTATTTTATTGATTTATTTTTTCCGTGGTCTGGTTTGAAGAATGAAAAAAAAATACGACTAAGATGTCCACGAATTTACTGTTGTATTAATTTATCTATTTATTTATTTATTTTTATTATTTTTAGATTCCTGTGGTTTACTATTATTGTTATTATTATTGTTAGTAGTAGTGGTAGTAAGGTAAGGTAAGGTTAGGTTATGCAAGGTAAGATAAGATTAGGTAAGATAAGATTAGGTAAAGTAAGATTAGGTAAGGTAAGGTAAGATTAGATAAGATCAGGTAAGGTAAGATTAGGTTAGGTAAGGATAAGATTTAAGTCAAGGTAAAAGGATAAGGTTAGATCAGTCAGCGGATGAACATTTGTAAGGCTCACATTCAGAAACGCTTTGCTCTCTCACCAAGACTATTTTCAAGGACCACAGAGATGATTAGCGGGGTATTCAAGAGTGTTTCTCCAGTTAATAATATAAAAACCTAGTCACTCTGTCTCTAGAACAGTAAAAACACCATTAAAAAAAAAAACTCGCATAAATCGAAATGGAACCTTTTGAAATAATGGAGATGAAGCAAAAAAGTGTTTGAGAATACGAGCTTAAGTCATGAGGTAGAGGGTTCAAGTAGCACAAGAGGTCACAGTAATGGAGAGACTAGTGAGAACATTACTGTCAACGCTACATCTGATAAGTCGCTCCCCCACCCACGCTGTATTACTGGTTTAATTGGCTCAGAACAGAGGGAGGGGGTGATTACAAAGGATATCCCCCTAACCCAATTGTAGAGAGAGAGAGAGAGAGAGAGAGAGAGAGTTGTGCTGGGGAAGACGAAGGAAGGCAAATAAATAAGTGTATAAAGAGATAGGTAGATAGATAAACATGTAGATAGATAGATGGATGGATGGATAGACAGATAGATAGATAGATAGATAAATGGGTAGATAGAGTAGTTAATAAATCGTTACTCGGCGGCAAAATAAATGAATTAGGAAAGAAAGGAATACAGAAACTTCACCATGAGAGAGAGAGAGAGAGAGAGAGAGAGAGAGAGAGAGATATTATGAACCTGATAAGATAAAAGTAGAGATGAAACAAAAACGGAAATAAATGACACCCACACCCCTCGTCCGCACACACACACACACACACACACACACACACACACACACACACACACACACACACACACACACACACACACAGTCAGGTAAATCAAGAGAAAAAGACTCTTCTACCTGTGCTAATAACTCCTTTCGCATTTTTATCGTGAATGTCGCGTTATTAAGCAGAGAGAGAGAGAGAGAGAGAGAGAGAGAGAGAGGAGAGCAGTGTGAGTTAATGTGAAGGCTCCCGACATTATAAAGTAGTAAAAAGGTACCAGGGGAGCTTGTACTATTGTTTCGCCTCCTCAAATAACCCTGGGACCTTTAATTTAATGAG